>NW_022942282.1:0-297 GCF_012274545.1 Fukomys damarensis | reverse complement strand
AAAAAAAAAGTTTTGTAATTTTATTTTATTTTTTAAAAGTTAATTTTATGGTACATTTTAGATATACACAATGATCACATTTATCATAGAGAATTTATACCTGTATATAAAATATCTTGGTTCTTTTTCCCTAATCCCCTCCACTCCCTTCAACCTCTATTCCCCTTCTTATTTACAAAATCTTTGTTTTCTTCTCTTTTTTCTTTTCCCTTCCTTCCTTTCCTCCTTCCCTTTCTTTATTCCCCTGCCCATTTGAACATTTTCTTCATATTTCACAATATCTATTATATATTTTGG
>NW_022942281.1:0-907 GCF_012274545.1 Fukomys damarensis | reverse complement strand
GGTTGTTTATTTGAGCTCACTCTGTTTTCCTAGTGTGGGCATTCAGTACTATGAATTTTCCACTTAGAATTTTAATTGCATCCCATAGATTCCTGTATGTTGTATTGGTAAAAACTGTCTGACTTCTTTAATTTTATTTGTAAAATTTATTTGTAAAAACTGTCTGACTTCTTCTTTAATTTCCTCTGTGATCCATTGATTCTTTAGGAGAGTGTTGTTCAATTTCCATATATTTGTTAAGTTCCTAGAGTTTTTATGCTATTGATCTCCAGCTTAATTGCAGTATGATCTGATAATATACAGGGGATAACTTTTATTATTTTGCATTTATTCAAACCTTTTCTGTGAACTACCATGTGGTCTGTCTTGGAGAATGACCCATGTGCAGAAAAAAAAGAATGTTTATTCTGATTTTCCAGGGTGGAACACTCTATAGACCTTTATTAAATCTGTGCTTCTTTAGCTTGGTCCAGTTCCAGTATTTCATTGTTGATTTTTTGCTTAGATGATCTGTCTATTTGTGGTAGTGGGGATGTATATTCCCCACTACAATTGTATGAGTGTTTATTTGGTTTTTCCTGCTACTTAATATTTGTTTTATATACTTGGGGCAGTAATATTTGGTGCATATATATTTGTGATTGTCATCTCTTCCTCTTGAATTTTTCCCTTTACAAGGATATTATGGCCTGCTTTGTCTCTCTTAATCAGCTTTGGTTTTAAATTTACATTGTATGTGAATAAGATTGCTATCCCTGCTTTTTTCTGGGCTCCTGTGGCATGGAGAATTGTTTTCTATCCTTTCACTTTCAGTCTGTGGGCTTCTTTTTGTACTAGGTTTTTCTCTTGTATACAACATATTGTTGGATTTTGCTTCTTAATCCATTCTGCTAGTCTATTTCTCTTG
>NW_022942280.1:0-210 GCF_012274545.1 Fukomys damarensis | reverse complement strand
AATCTGGTGCAGTTCTGAGGATTCCAGGGTGGGGCTTGAAGTCAGATGCAGAGCAGAGCAGAGCAGTGGGATCTGGTGCCCAAGTGGGCTTGAGGGGCTGCCACTGGGATGAAAAGGAATGAGAAATGGGCCCTAGATAATGACCCTCCCCACAACTTAGAGGAGAAAACCGGGGCCTAGAGGGGATCCAGCATGAGACTACCGGGCCAA
>NW_022942279.1:0-213 GCF_012274545.1 Fukomys damarensis | reverse complement strand
TGACTTTCATTAAGTTGTGCAAGTCTTTTCAAGACATCCTAAATCCCATTAATTTTCATATTCTTCCTCTGATAATTTCTAGTAACTCAAATGGGATTATTTTCATGAATATGAAATCCATTAATGTTAAGTTTTTTTTGTTTTTTGTTTTTTGTTTTTTTTTGAGATAGGGCCTCACTGTGTAATTGAAACTTTCCTGAACTCACTATGTAG
>NW_022942278.1:0-223 GCF_012274545.1 Fukomys damarensis | reverse complement strand
GACTCCTGAGCCTTGCCTCACAGGCAGCTCCTCCCTGATCCGGAAGGACCTATGGCCAGACCTATTTCACAGCGAGGCCATTCCCTCCTCCTCCAGATGTAGCAATGGCACCCGTTTGACACCCCGTTTTCACCTCACGTTTGATTTGTTCCTGCTTTATTATTACGTGCTTGCAGGATGACTACATTTGTCATGGGAGGTTGGTATACATCGTTCTTTTTTT
>NW_022942277.1:0-808 GCF_012274545.1 Fukomys damarensis | reverse complement strand
TTCTGCAGTTTCAAGTGCAGTTTTCCCCGGGAAACAGCTTCTCTCGCCGCTTAGCCGTTTAAAATGAGAGCGGTCAGTTTCATGAATGTGAAGTACTCCACAGAGAAACTTGCAACTCTGTGAGATTCCCAGGGAAGTCCACCTCTTATGTGGAGTACAACTGTATTCCTCTTTGTTTGTAAGTCTCTGCCTGGCAGAGATTGAAACACTGTTGTGATGCACTTTAACAGAGAAGCCCTTCAGGCCTAAGAGAGTGCCTAGCAGCTATGAGTGCACACAAGCCTCCCATACTCTGTTTACTTGGGGATAGGTTCAATTTCACATTAGAACACAAACGCCCTTTGCAGAGGGCTTCTGCGGTTTAAAGTGCAGTTTTCCCAGGGAAACTGCTTCTCTCGCCGCTTAGCCGTTTAAAATGAAATCGGTCCGTTTCATGAATGTGAAGCACTCCACAGAGAAAGGTTCTGCACCTCTGTGAGTTTACCAGTGAAGTCCACATCTTATGCGAAGTACAACTGTATTCCTTTTTGTTTGTAGGTCTCTGCCTGGCAGAGATTGAAACACTGTTGTGAGGCACTTTTAGCAGAGAAGTCCTTCAGGCCTAAGAGAGTGCCTAGCAGCTCTGAGTGCACACAAGCCTCCAGTACTCTGTATACTTGGGGATAGGTTCAGTTTGACGTTAGAACACAAACGCACTTTGCTGCGGGCTTCTGCGGTTTAAAGTGCAGTATTCCCAGGGAAAGACCTTCTCTCGCTGCTTAGCCATTTAAAGCGAAAGAAGTCAGTTTCATGAATGTGAAGTACTCCA
>NW_022942276.1:0-230 GCF_012274545.1 Fukomys damarensis | reverse complement strand
CCTGCAGAAGAAGAGCCTGTACCACCACTGCAGAAACAGGGCAGTCAAGACCCTGACACACGGCGATACAGGAGGAAGGGAAACAAGGTTTGAATCCCGCACTCTAGGCTCTGTGGCCCAAACCACTGTGTGGCATTCCTTCCCACAAAAGTGCTGCCTCTAACGTTGGTGTACCTTATTTTTCTTAGAGTTGCACAGTATTCCTTTCCACAGACATGTTGTGTATATTT
>NW_022942275.1:0-206 GCF_012274545.1 Fukomys damarensis | reverse complement strand
GAGCTGGAAGAATGATCCGAAAAAAATAAATACTCCGAATGCAACATGACAAGAACCACAGGACCCAAAACACACAAGAGAGGCAAAGCATCATAAAGCTCGCAGTGAGAAGGAATAATTATATTAAATGACATTAGAGAAAAAGAGAAGGTAACAAGGCAGAGGCAGTTTGATATAATGTCATAACATTTTCCAGAAATACCCTA
>NW_022942274.1:0-208 GCF_012274545.1 Fukomys damarensis | reverse complement strand
TTACCACGGTATTATTCCATAAAGTTGTATTGTTTAATATAAAGACATAAAGTCATTTCCCTTATTTTTCCTCATGATATGAAAACATTTATGAAGATTTAGTCACAAAGTGACATTCCTTTTCTGAAAAATAATTTTGCTTAAAAATTTAAAAAGCAAAATCTTACATTAGGAAAATTTCTTATGCTTAGGCAGATGTAGTATTCAG
>NW_022942273.1:0-212 GCF_012274545.1 Fukomys damarensis | reverse complement strand
AAGCCCTTCAGTCCTAAGAGAGTGCCTAGCAGCTGTGAGTGCACACAAGCCTCCAGTACTCTGAATACTTGGGGATAGGTTCTGTTTGACGTTAGAATACAAACGCACTTTGCAGAGGGCTTCAGCGGTTTAAAGTGCAGTTTTCCCGCGAAACAGCTTCTCTCGCTGCATAGCCGTTTAAAGCGAAAGCGGTCAGTTTCATGAATGTGAAG
>NW_022942272.1:0-247 GCF_012274545.1 Fukomys damarensis | reverse complement strand
TCATAAATGGGGAACAAAGTTCCACTTTGATAGGTTACAGATGGATGAGTAACCTGAAATCTGTACCTTTCTGTGTCCTAAGTCCCTATAGGAATACCTAACACACAGTAAGAAATGAATAAACTTATGTGATGAGTCAAAAAAAAGAAGACTGTTAGGCTCCAAATAGGCATTCAGATTTAAGTTTAGATTAAGCAAAATAAGCATATCAGTGAATAAATCACCAGGTTTAGAAGAAATGCAGTAG
>NW_022942271.1:0-267 GCF_012274545.1 Fukomys damarensis | reverse complement strand
GGGAGGCCCGGTCCTTGGGTGGGGAGCAGAGGCTTTCTGGGTGGAAGGGTGTCCTGAATATTTTGTTTAACTGGGTGTCCTGCATCACCCCTGATTCTGGCCACCCTGCCCAGGTCCCAAGGAGCTGGGACTTAGGGGACACTGGAGGCAGTGTGAATTTGTACCCCCAGAGGTATGTGAGGAGCCTGTGTCCTGGCTCTCAATGGCTCTTAGGAAGCGCCTGGGGCAGCTGTGGCCTCAGTAGCCCCTGGTTTTCAGTGTGTTTCA
>NW_022942270.1:0-734 GCF_012274545.1 Fukomys damarensis | reverse complement strand
TCAGAGCAGGGGTGAGGGGCGTGGTCAGAGGGAGGCTGAGGACGCTGCCTCCTGCTTCAGCCCAGCTGCCCGCCCCCTGTTGATCCCTCCCTGACTTTACTCTGTCCGCCTGGAGCAGGAAGATGTTGCTGACACTCTTCAAATGGGCTGGAATCTCAAGCTTCCTGTGTTCACTGCGTGCAGGGAAGTTAACTTTTCAGTCCCATTCACGGTCTGCCATGACCTGGCTAATGGACAGCTGTGGTTTCCTGGTTCAAGAGCCGAGGTGAACATGAGGTTCTCAGGGAAAATGCGGAGAACCCCTGACGTGTCCTGGGTCTGGGTCCGGGTCGTGGGAGGCTGCTGCCCAGTGTACAGCGAAGGCTCAGCTTCAGCGTGGGAGTTTCTGGCTTTCGGACCCTTGAAGTCTTGTGTCTACCGTTTTGGCAGAAATGAAATTTGTTCTGAGGCCACATTGGTCCTGAGTTCATTGTTTTGCAGTCAGAGCAAGGTGCCCGAGGGGTTCAGTGTAAGGATTTTGTTCCCCTGAAGGAAAGAGAGTTGGTGTGTGTGTGGGTGTCTTGGAACTTGGGGAAGGGGGAGTTGGCCTGGCTCCTTCCCTGAGGGCCTTGTTGCCAAGATGGTGCCCAGCCCCCACTGCGGGTCCGGTGTTCCTTTCTCAGGTCCCTCAGCCTGGCCCCCAGGCTTTATCTGTCACAGTGGAGGGAGCGACAGTAGACACCTGTGACGGTGGC
>NW_022942269.1:0-561 GCF_012274545.1 Fukomys damarensis | reverse complement strand
TTCCCACCCTGGATAGCTCCTCCTCTGTGTTCATTAGACTTCTGTATTTAATTACCTTTGTTACTATCTGTATGTGTGGCAGTGTCTGTCTCAGAGTTAGCATATATAAAACCAGTCTCATGTTTTATCCCAGATGTGTTGTCTTACCTTATATATATTCTTGCCTATGTAATAATTACTGGGAACTCCATTAAAAAAAAAAACAACAAAACAGGACAAAGACATTTGTTGTTTTGTGGGGTTTTTTGTTAACCAAAATAAACTTGTGACCTTACCCTTGCAAGGCAGGTGGCAGCACCACTGAGCTAAATCCCTGGTCCCAAAGACATTTATTCCCTGTTTTTTTTCAGAACCGGGGATTGAACTCAGGACCTTGCACTGCAAGGCAGGCCGTGGAACCACTGCACTAAATCCCTGGCCCCCAAAGACATTTATTAAATGCATAAGCCATGGCAGTATTAGACTCCAGAACTCATCTTTCAGATTACCTAGATCAGACAGAGCATTGAGTCCGCTCTCTCATGGTCAGTAGTCATCAGTAAATCCTGTTGGCTCTGTCTT
>NW_022942268.1:0-229 GCF_012274545.1 Fukomys damarensis | reverse complement strand
ATATATCTATGTGGTATGTTTCTTGTAATTCTTTTGGGAAGATACCCAGCAGGGGAATAGTTGGGTCAAATAGGACTTCTACTCCTAGTTGTTTAAAGTATCTCCATACTGATTTCCACAGTGGTCGCACCAGTCTGCACTTCCACCAACAATGAAGAAGGGTTCCTTTCTCCCCACATCCCTGCCTGGATATACAAGATGTGGGTGTGTTCATTTTTTATATAAAATA
>NW_022942267.1:0-224 GCF_012274545.1 Fukomys damarensis | reverse complement strand
GAAGACCCAAAAAACTCTACCAAAGACTTGTAGACTCAATTCATGCTTTCAACAGCATAGCTGTAGTCAACACTACCAAATCAGTGGAATTCTTGTAAACAAATTACTTAATGAGGAGAAATTGGTGAAACAATCTCACAATAACATCACAAAACATGAAAGATCTAGGAATTAGTCTAATGAAAGGAACAGAACTCTACAGTGAAAACAGCAGCACTCTGAAA
>NW_022942266.1:0-816 GCF_012274545.1 Fukomys damarensis | reverse complement strand
ATATATAAATTTACTCATTCAAAAAATAGACATTATAATCTTCTTATATTCATATGATTGTTCAGTTAATGAAAGTAGCACAAAAGCAATGGTCTTACATGCATTTTATGTAAATGAAAGGGAGATGAGAGAAGACGGGCTGAGGTATCAGATTCTTGACTGACCTCTCAGGTAGCTGCCTTTGAACCATGCTGGATCAAGTGGGCTTTGCAGGGCCACCTCTGAAACATGGTCATCGTGAGACTGAATACACCCTACCATCTGGACTGCACCCGCTGAAGTATAAATTCCCTATCTCTGCTGTCTTTTTATCACATTCGTGTGGGTGTTGCCAGAAAACCAAGCTATCGAATTTTCCTATGGCTGCAACTCAGCAGACACTCCTTAGGAAAGTCAAATATGATAAGTTCATTTATAAATTCATGATCAATTATTTAAGCCTGAACCAAATTGCCAGGTCTACTCTGTCCTTTTCCTATAACTTTCATGTATGGGTCCATGAACACAAATTGAAATATCCCAGTCTTCTCAAGTCTCAGGCACTTTTGCCTCCTACCAAACCTTTCAGTTTTCTTTTAAAGAGGATATACAGAAAAAAGCCCAGGAACTTGCCAATGCAAGCTGATGAGATTATCCATGTTTATGACTTCATTCCCCATAACAGAGGAGACATTTGCACTACTGGATGTCCTGTAAACCTAATGCACACTTTCTTATTCGTTAGTCTTACAACACTGAATGACCTTTTCTTCCCTGTATTCACACCGTACCTGTCATCTGCCAAACCGACACCGCTGTAGTTATTGTTCCTCCCAT
>NW_022942265.1:0-383 GCF_012274545.1 Fukomys damarensis | reverse complement strand
CAGAGGGGAGCAAGGGCTTCAGGCCAGAGTTCTGCTGTGTCAGAGGTGGCACCAGGATAGCTGAGCTGTGGATTCTCAGCTACACGATGCTACCAGCAGACCTTAGGTTGCTGTTGGAGCAGAGCAGGACAGAGGATCCTGCCATAGATTAGAAAATCAGCTGGTACTAAATACATCTGGTGCAATCACAATTAATCACCTGCCACCATTACTCTGCCTCTTTTAGGAGTCAGCAGTTCCACAATCATCGGTGGCCTCTCCTTACAGCAAGAGCAGCTTCCTCCTTGCCCTCTGAGGATGAGCCTTCAATGAGTGTGAAGCCTGTGATGGTTCCTCATCTGTCCCACTGTCCCTGTCCACGTCTCCCCTGCCCATTAGGCTGG
>NW_022942264.1:0-200 GCF_012274545.1 Fukomys damarensis | reverse complement strand
TCATGTTGGTTGCTGCTGTCCCTTTCATGCTGATCCTTGCCTCTTATAGCAAAATTGTTTCCAGCATTCTGAAGTTGCCAACAGCCCAAGGCCGCGACAAGGCCTTCTCCACGTGCTCTTCCCACCTGCTGGTTGTTGTGCTGTTTTTTTGCATCTGCTAGCCTTGCCTACCTAAGGCCAAAGTCCAGCCACTCTGCAGG
>NW_022942263.1:0-233 GCF_012274545.1 Fukomys damarensis | reverse complement strand
TCTCAAAAGTGCCTCAGTTCAATAGATTATATATCAGGTAACTTAGGCATAGCTTACAATTAAGTAATATTGGCCTTACAATATTTTTTAAAGTTAGAAAGGACATGAAATAAAGATAATATCCACGATGGTCTTGTTTGGGATAGAGAGAACATTTCATTTACACCGTATAATTTTAGGTTACATGAATCATAAATCATGTGTATGAATATCAATTAATGAGAAACTATGTA
>NW_022942262.1:0-911 GCF_012274545.1 Fukomys damarensis | reverse complement strand
CAAGGTCCCGAGTTCAATCCCTGGTACCAAAAAAAAAAAAAAAATTTTTTTTTACACCTGATGAGATTTTGATTGAAATGGCATTGTATCTACAGATCATTTTGTTTTGTTTCATTTTAATTTTTAAAATTAATTTTTTAAACACTGCTTTCCATTCAGGATCAGACTTATGGATAAAAACATCAGGAATCCAGGAAAGATGCCTAAAATCTTTTGCCACATTTTAAGGATTCGAATGAAACCGTTTCGAGGTAGCTCATGCAGTGGAATGGGCCTGCAGGCCCTGGAGCAAGCTAGCAAAAGGCTTCTACCCTGTAATCATATCTGTTCTATACATTTATAGCCTTGTGTTGTTTCCTTGCTGTTACACCTCAGAATTTTAGGCAAGCCTTTAACTGTTCCACCTTATCTTAGCAATGCTACGGTAGATATTAGGTCCAGAGCTGTAAGCTGGAGCCAGTGTGTAGCTATAAAAGAAGAAAGAGAACTTCAAATGGAGATAAAAATCCTGGAGGAATAGGGTCTGAGCTGTTTTGTCAAGTGAAGGGGCGCTCTTCAGTTTGGAGACTTGTCTAAATAAAGGCATATAGTAAGCAGGCAGGACTCTTCATTGCACTCAGAAAGAACATATATAAACTAGCTAAAGTAGGAAAGGGAAATTGATTACCTCAAAGAACCAAATGAAAGGTTGAGGAAATCTATACCTAGACTCATAGGCTTGATGACACCATTGTTCTTTCTGTACTTCTAGCCTCTGTACATGGGCTTTATGCTGTCAGCCTGGCTGCCTCCAAGAGGCTAGAACTGTTTGCATGTCATCATCTTTGAGGTAAGGGAGAAAAGACAGAACCTCTCCCCTGAATTCAGCTAGAAAAGTATTGGAGAAAACTCTGGCCTGTCTTGGCTTATGT
>NW_022942261.1:0-643 GCF_012274545.1 Fukomys damarensis | reverse complement strand
TAAACTAAAATGGACAAACCTGCAGTATATATGGTAATGACTTGGACCGTAATGAAGGGTACAGGAATAAGTCATGATTTTGAATAGACAAAACAGCATTTGCTAACAGATTAGAGAGAAAGGGAAGAGCTATGCATGGCTGTACAGTCTGAGAAACAAGACGGGTACAATTGTCATTTAATGAGAAGGGAACCCTGAAGAATGAACATTTTGGAGAAAGTGGGACCTGAAAACTGAGAGATCAGTTTTGGACAGGGACTTGTGAAGCTCTGGAGTCTACCTGATTTCAACGAGACCTGTATCTACTCTGAAAAATTTTAGTTACAGGATCTTGAGTGTTAATTCAGTCCTTCTGAGCCTGTTTTTTTATCTGTATCATAAGGACAATAAAACCTAATGTGTAGGTGAGAGTTTTGTGGAGAATCAAACAAAAGAACAGATATAAAGTATCCAAAGGAGATTTCAATGGAAGGTAAAAATGAAACAAAACAAAGTATTATATACATAAGTGATTAATAACTGTGTTTGTCTTAACTTTCATGAAAGTAGGTATGGGGTTTCTTATAGCACTGATAATTATTTCCCCAATTTTTTCTACAATTGAATTTTTTTTTTTTTTTTTTTTTTTTTTTTTTTTTTTTTT
>NW_022942260.1:542-821 GCF_012274545.1 Fukomys damarensis | reverse complement strand
TATTGAAGCTTCTTCTTTTTAGAAGGCCCTTCTGCAGTTCCTTTCACTAAGCTGTGCAGTACACTATACCCCAGGCGAGGGACTCAGCCACAGGTAGATTTGTCTTGCTCAAGTGGCACTGCTTCTGCTAAAATTGATTGCAGGACCCCACAAGAATGGTCATTTGCTCCGTGTGAAAGAGCCACACATCTGAAAGCTGGAGTTCAGGGATTTTTTTTTATCACTGGTTATATTGGTATATTGTTTGGTTATAGTTCAGTGACATTCATTTGGGATCTT
>NW_022942260.1:0-464 GCF_012274545.1 Fukomys damarensis | reverse complement strand
TTTCCAAACATTTTATTTCCATTTTCTCATTTTCTCCTGTTTTCTTTCCTTCCCCACGTGCTCTCTGCCCTACACTTCCCACTATCCCTACACCTGAAGACCTTTTCTTCCTATTTCACATTCTCAATTTTCTCATTATGATTTTGTTTACTAGTATAGCTTATTCACACCAGAGATACTGTTCGGTATTTGCACATGTGTGATTTATTTATTTCCCTTATGGGTTTATCCCATTCAGGGACATTTGGCAGGGTAAGCCAGGCAGTCTTATGCTACTTCTGTTTATTCCACCCATTGAGCCAAGGCCATTGTTCTGTTCAATGTGTCGTGTTCCCTCAATGTTCCCATGAGATGGGTAGGAGTGGAATTTGGAGGATATATTGAGGATATATATTGGGAGAAGTAGGATCAGAGTCAGTGAGGCCAAGTTGGAAGGCCCAGATATCAACTCAGTGTCCACAGAG
>NW_022942259.1:0-203 GCF_012274545.1 Fukomys damarensis | reverse complement strand
CTGCCTTCCTTGCAGGCACAAGAACCTGAGTTTGATCCCTCTTAACAACAACAACAAAATTCCCGTGCTATTAAGGTAAACTTTTGTGCAAAAGCGATTGTTTTATGATTTTATTCACTATTGCAATGTCATATTTCTGCACATCTCAATTTTAAAACGAAAAAACACTTCATTTTTCATATGTCACCCTGTTTATGGTGATT
>NW_022942258.1:0-790 GCF_012274545.1 Fukomys damarensis | reverse complement strand
TTTTTTTTTTTTGCCAGAAGCAAATATACTGAGTCATATTTTACTTTAATTTCAACAAACAGATTTTAAAGTAATCACACACATTACACCTCCAATGTAAATGCTCCTTGTCTCAATATAAGTCTACATGTAGCAACTCTCTCACAAAAATATCTGCCCAAGGGTACAACTCTATGGAAATGGTTCACTGCATCATTATGGGCAGAGAAAAGGTTCAATCACAACACATTATTTCTGACAAAACTTATATATACAGAACTGGAAAAAAGAGTATAAATTTTGCATGTCCTAATAAAAATTGAGAGGGGAAATGTTGAATAATCAAGTGTGTGCTATTATTCTACTTTTATCTAAAAAGGAAAAGAAAATACATGAATTTATAAATGTACTGAAAAAAGTATTCTTTGTCCTCTTAATGGGGAGCTAACTGTGATGTAGAGGTCATGAGGAAGGGCTGTGCTGGGCATCACATCATCTGAATGGACGGGGAGGGCTTTGGAGTGCTAAAAGTTCACTGATGAGTGTACAACACAACATAATTCAGAGTCTCATGTACTTTGTACTCCAGACCTTCTGGATGACTTGCCATTCTCAAACGTTTCCTCTAACTGAAAAAATGTGTCTCTCATTTCCTACTACAATTCTATAGTTCCTACCAGTCTAGCTGAAGTTACTTCCTTCGCGAAGCCTATCTGGTGCTGGGTTCAATCCCTGGCACTAGAAAATAAAACAGAACAGACGAATTCATACCTGAATTAACCTGACTCCATCTGATGTAGCAGATTCTCTC
>NW_022942257.1:0-772 GCF_012274545.1 Fukomys damarensis | reverse complement strand
AAAGTGGGAATTGTAGGACAGAGGGAATATGGAGAAGAAAAATAGGATAAAATGATAAAATCGGAATTAAATTTTTGTAAATGGGGAGGAAAGTAGGGACTGAAGGGAGGGCAGGGACAAGAACAAAACATGAGAAACAAGACCTGTGAAGTAAAGGTACAAGACGACAACAATGAATATAACTGTACTGTATACCTCAAAGGGACCAATAGACACAAGAAAGAAAAATCAATGTCCCTAAATGCACCATGCTAAGTTGTGAAGGTGTTTCACTCGGGGCAAATGAACATTCAGGTTGGACCCTTCCACCACTCCTAGCAGAAGCAGGGCCATCTGAGGAAAACAAGGCTACCTGTGAGCTGCGTCCCTCACCTGAGAAACAGTGTCCTGCTCATGTTGGTTATAGGACTTGCAGGAGGACCTTCTCAAAAGTTGTAGCTGCAATAATGCCCCATGGCCCAGGCTGGGGCCCCCTTACCCCTTCTCATCACAGGAGCCTCCAACTAGTAGCACAGTCCTTGTTTCCAGACATTCCAAGGACTCAACCCTTGAATTGAACCCTCAACGTGATTGCCGAGGTGTGCACCAAGATTTCACTACAAATTCAAGGCTGGGGGAGCACACCTGTGACTACTGAAGGAATCTCAAACACAATTATATCCTAGACTGAGTCCAAAACTTTCTCTTCTTGCAATGCCATCTTCAAAACTGCTTCCAAAACACGTTGAAGAAACATGAGTCACAGGATTCCCAATTTGGCTCAATCCAAATT
>NW_022942256.1:0-218 GCF_012274545.1 Fukomys damarensis | reverse complement strand
CTTCCTCCTGGGCGGTCCGGACAATGGGTGACACAGGAGGGTCCCCAGGGCAGGCTGGGCACGCAGGGGCCAGGGAGGCCAGGAATGGCCGACTCCAGGGGGCCCCGGCCCAGGCAGCAAGGTACCCAGTGGGGTAGAGACGCGTCCAGCTGCCAGGCCAGACAGCTGCAGGAGTCCCTCGTGGGACGGGCAGTGAGCAGAGGGGAACGCGCACCGCG
>NW_022942255.1:0-239 GCF_012274545.1 Fukomys damarensis | reverse complement strand
TCAGGTCACGTGTGTTGGTATGGGTGTGAAGAATGGCAACAAAGCCACAAAATCTGAAGCTCAGCCACATGTCTATGTACAAGGGGCAGTAGGTATGAACACAGAGAAAAAAATATGTTCCTTTCTTCTCTCAGAAGAGCTGGGATAGTTGAAATAAACTTTTAACAGGGAAAAGTTGACATTGTCTAATGTACAAGGTTACACAGATTCTTTTTTTTTTTCTTTCTTTCTTTTTTTTT
>NW_022942254.1:0-312 GCF_012274545.1 Fukomys damarensis | reverse complement strand
CCATGATGTTTGGTCTGTACCCTCTTGCCCAGTCCTCCCCAGTTTTCTGAAGTCCCGTCCCTCCAGGGCCCAGCTGTGTAGCAATAGGAATGTTGCCATATGGTGGTTGTATTCTTTCTTTCTGATGGTGTGCATCACTTCAAGTTGATCGAAACCCATCTCTGCCATGTGGGTTAGAATGACCTTCTTGGCGGACAAAGGGAGCGGCCCCGCAGGACTGGGGGGCCGGACACCCTGGAGCCACTGCTCATGCACCAGCTCCTGTGCTGTTGGTCGCCTTTTGGCGCTCCTGTTCATGATCTTTCCAATCAA
>NW_022942253.1:0-456 GCF_012274545.1 Fukomys damarensis | reverse complement strand
TGTGTGTGTGTGTGTGTGTGTGTGTAGTATTTGGGGATTGAATCTAGAGCTGTTGCCCTGGGCTACATCCCTATCCCTTTTATTTTTTAGTTTGAGATAGTCTCAGTATTTATTGTAGGTGAGTTATTTGTCCAGACTGGACTTGAAGTTTTGATCTTCCTGCCTCAGCCTCCCAGAGAGTTAGGACCATAGGCAAGTGCACCACACCCAGCTAAGATGTCCGTTACTTTTAGGGTTAGATAATGAAGTTGAGACTTGGGAGGGAACCTGGAACACGATGAAAGGCAGGTCTTTGACCATCCCTGAAGTCGGGTGCTCAGACCAGGCCTCGACTGGTCCCTAGAGTGGGAGCTGGGAACTCCTAGGATGTCTTGTGTGATCTAGGGAGAAGCTGCAAGAGGAAAGCCAGGAGTCCCATCTCTGACCACCCTAGGGAGCCCTAGGATTCAGGGAGGG
>NW_022942252.1:0-202 GCF_012274545.1 Fukomys damarensis | reverse complement strand
TGGCTGCTACAGTGATTAAATCTCTCTTAATAGGATGGGAAATGGTGAAAGGCAGAGTATCCCTGCACGCACTTGCTGACTCCTGAGATGTGGTCATGAATATGGTTGATGCCCTCCACGCAGTACCGCCAGGACTGACGGACAAAGGTCCTCAATGTCCTCAGAGCCTCCTCTCACTTGTTTCTTTAAGCAGGATCCAGAA
>NW_022942251.1:0-1267 GCF_012274545.1 Fukomys damarensis | reverse complement strand
GGTACCGGGGATCGAACTTGGGTCAGCAGAACCACTGAGCTAAATCCCCGGCCCTTGGCTGCTTTATGTATTACTTCTTCTAACCTTTGCAAAACACCTCTTAACAGCATACTACTATTATTATTATTTCTGTTTTGTTCTGACAAGGAAACTGAGACTTAGAGAGGTGACATGAATTATTTAGAATCACATAGAGAATACCTGGACCTAGGTTTCTTTGATCCAAAGCCTGGGTTTTGATGACTGTTTTGAAATTGGCTTTATTCCAGAGTTTTCTGAGGTAGAAAGGACTTGAATTAACTGTGAGATTTAATCCCTGCTGCTCTTTTCCTAGAGGCTTGAATCTCTATCTAGAAATCTGAGAATTAGGCCTTATGGGAAAGCCCAATATCTATCATTCCAGGTATTCATATTTTGAATAACTCATACTTCAATCAATATTGAAGATTTGACAATATTATCTGAGACTAATTATATTGTGACCTTCCTATGCCAAAGATTCTGAAGTTTTAAACCCCTCTGAGGTTATCAAATGCATATAGCAGATTTCTACTATTTTATAGGCCCTGTTGATGGCCAGAAAGTTGGTTATCACTTGTTACTGCAGAGTTTGTATGGAGGCTATTCTGAAGCAAAAAAGAAAGGATCAGATACCTCCAGTCAAACCAAACTCTGTAAGAAGTATCAATCTCCTCCTATACCCCACAAGTTTATTTTGGTGCTATTGATCAGAAGATCCAAATTAAGCATAGGAATAATAACAATGAACATTTAAGGAATGTCCCAGGCTTTACATGCATTTCTCATTTAATCTTCAAAAACAATCCTGCATGATAGTGCTATATTATCCTTAGATTTGTTTATAAAATCATGCATGTTAGGTAATTTACCCAAGGCTGCATAGGAGTAAGTGATGGGGAAAGGATTCAAACCTACGTAGGCTATTTACCTCTAGAGTCCCAACCATGGCCTTGTACTCCAATTATAGATGCTTCTGAGTCTGATTCTTTTCTCATTGAAGAGATTTGTGCCCTTCTGGCTAGCATGGAGAGCTACTGGAACTCCCATTATCAAAGGGTCATATGCTGATTTCTCCAAAGATGTCCAGACCACTTTAATTGGTCCAGGAAAAACTCCAGCAAGCGCTACCATTTAGACTTCCCAAGAAGGACCCTAGAATTCACTAATAGTTACATCCTATATAGAAGTGTATACCAAATCACAACATAAAGATTTTCATTTTAAAATTTATTTTTACTCATACATA
>NW_022942250.1:0-541 GCF_012274545.1 Fukomys damarensis | reverse complement strand
TTTGAGAATCGATGGGATAATAAAGACCTCCTGAGATAAGCAAAAATAAAGAATTCATGACCATTAGAACAGCCTTAGGAAAGATATTTAAGAATGGGCATCATAGTGCACACGTGTAATCCTAGTTATGGAGGAGGTTGAAGCAGGAAGATCACAAGTTCATGGCCAGCCTGGGCAATTTAGCGAGACCTTGTCTCAAAATAAAATTTAAAAAGAAAGGGGTAGGGATATAGCACCTACCTATCGTGTGAGGCTCTGGGTGGTTCCATCTCCAATACTATAAAGAAGGAAGAAAACAAAGGAAAAGAGCTTAAAGGAGCCTTACACCCAGAGGTACAGAAATAAAAAACTACTAACGTGATAGTAAAAGTGAAAGTATAAATGCCACTAGAAAGATAAAAACACAAATGAGAAATAGGAACAAAGATGCGTAGAAGAAAAACAAATGATAGGCACAGATCAAAACTATTCATTAATAACTTTGCATGTAAATGGTCTTAATTCTCCATTTAAAAAATAGTTTAGGGAGTTGGATTAAAAA
>NW_022942249.1:0-204 GCF_012274545.1 Fukomys damarensis | reverse complement strand
GGGAGCCCAGAAAAAAGCAGGGGTAGCTGTTTTATTTGCAGACAAAGTAAATTTCAAACCAAACTAATTAAAAGAGAGAAAGAAGATCACTACATCCTTGTAAAGGGCACAATCCAAGAGGAAGAGATGACAATGATAAACACTAATTCCCCCAAATATACAAAACAAATATTAACAGACAAGAAAACCAAATAAGCACAAATA
>NW_022942248.1:0-253 GCF_012274545.1 Fukomys damarensis | reverse complement strand
ATAAGAGCTATTATTTTTATCATTAATTTCCCAAAAACCTTTAATTTTGATGGTTGTATCCTATGACTTATTCAGATAATACATCTTCTCTTTCTTTGTCACTGTGAATCTAGTTCAATAATTTTATTTCTAAATCCTCATTCTTTAACTGCAGTTACTTTTTCCAAACACTTATAAAAACATCCTTCAGTATTTGGACTGTGAAGAACTAATTTAACTCCTCCAAATCTCAGTATCTTCACTAATAAATATG
>NW_022942247.1:0-1058 GCF_012274545.1 Fukomys damarensis | reverse complement strand
TTTACTTCCTATTTCTCATTAAGTATTAGTCCTTATTCTCACATTGTAGAAACTATTCAGTATTTACAAATGTGTGTCATACTTATTTCACTTGAGTACGTCCTCAATGTGCATCCATTTACCTATAAATGTCTCTAGTTTCTAATTTTTTAATGGCTGAGTAGAACTCCATTTTAGAAAAAAAATACATTTTCTTTATCTAGTCTCCAGTTGATGGGCAAGTGGGCTATTTCCATCTTTTAGGTATTACAAATTGTGCTGCTATAAACACATATATCACTGTAGCATAATTCTTTTAATTCTTTGGGAAAGATAGCCAATAGGGGAAAAGCTGGGTCAAATGCGACTTCCAATCCTAGTTCTTAGAGGCATCTCCACACTGATATGCGCTGTGGTTGCACCAATCTGCACTCCCACCAGCAGTGGAGCAGTGTTTCTCCTTCCCACAACACCATCACCATTTGTTTTTGGTTGATTTCATGATAGCCACCACTCTTTCTGAGCGAGGTGGAATCTCAGTGTTGTTTTCATTAGCATCTCTTGAATAACCAGTGATGTTGAACATTTTTTCACATGTTTATTTGCTACATCTACTACTTTGTGAAATGTCTATTCATTTCAGATGCCCAGTTTTGGATTTTTTTTTTTTAATTTGGGAGGTCTGATTTTTTTACATTCTTTATATATTCTAGATAATAGACCTTTGTCTCAGGAACAGCTCATAAAATTCTTTTCCCACATGCTGGGTTTTCTCTTCACATGGTTGGTGGTTTTTCTTGCTGTGCAGAAGATTTTTAATAAGAAGACATCCCACTTGTTTTTTGCTTGTGCTAGTTCATGGATGACTGAGATTTTGTTCATAAAATCTTATCCTGCACCTATGTCTTCAAGCACTCTACCTAACCTCTCTTCCAGCCTGTTTAGTGTTTTTGTTTTAACATTTAGATCTTTAATCTATTTTTATGTTAGTTTAGTGCATGGTAAGAGACATAGGCCTAGTTTTAATCTTTGGCAAGTTGAAACTCAGTTTTTCCAGCACCATTTATTAAAGAGGCTAT
>NW_022942246.1:0-249 GCF_012274545.1 Fukomys damarensis | reverse complement strand
AATGCGAGCAGAGTGGTCTGTCTCTGTACCTCAGCCAGAGCTCACTCAGAGAGGAGGACACTTATGTGAGCAAGAAAAGGTATGCTCCTGGGTCAGTGAGCATGCAAATCTCCCCTGGGCTCAGTTACCAGATGGCCTTCAGCAGGCCCTGATTTGCCTTCTCTGGTTTTGCCTGAGGAGTTTTCGAAGTCTCTGTAACTGGGTTCATTCCTTCCTGTCCCATGCCTGGTCTATGTGAATGCTCCTCCT
>NW_022942245.1:0-282 GCF_012274545.1 Fukomys damarensis | reverse complement strand
TATATATATATATATATAAATATATATATATATATATATGCATTATCTCAGTGCCGTCTTTATATAATTACCTCTCCCTCATTTGCATTCTGACATCCTTTTCTGGTAGAACATAAGGGAATAGAATTAGCCATAGTAATGCAGAGAATTTAGTGTGTGTTGATAGCATTAGTTCTGCGATGCCACAGTGTAAGTTTGAGAAGAACATTACTTATGCCTTGGGGATGTCTGCTGTATATATGATACATACTTATTTACTTGGCATCCTGAGTTAAAAAAAAA
>NW_022942244.1:0-328 GCF_012274545.1 Fukomys damarensis | reverse complement strand
GTAATAATAATAGGTTGATATAAAGACTAGAATCCTGTCCTATTCTCCAAATTTTATAGAGACCAATCATCAATAATTTCTCATATTATGCTTGCTTCATAATATTGTTTCTGAAATTAAAAATTAAAATTAGATGTTCACGTTTTCCTTAGTTTCCACAGAGATACTGCATTTTAGCCTGATTCTGTAGAATATATCTTCTGTAAAGTTTGAAGGATTCCTACATATAAACCCACATAAGTCCTTCATTCAGGATTTTCCAAGATATTTTATCTTCTCAATATTAAAATTCAAAACTAGAATTTAAATTTAATACACTTATGAACAG
>NW_022942243.1:0-496 GCF_012274545.1 Fukomys damarensis | reverse complement strand
ATTTTCGAACTACATAGGCAACAAAAGACTTATACAAAGTATTCTCAACATTTTACAGCCTAAAATTTTTAATCAAAAAACAGGCAAGGGGCCAGGGATTTAGCTCAGTGATTCCACTACCTACCTGCCTCACAAGCGCAAGGTCCAGAGTTTGAGTCTCAGTCCAAAAAAAAAAAAAAAAAACATGCAAGACATGAATACACATTTCACTAAGAGGATATACATATAGCAAATCAAATCTAAACAAAAACCACAATCAGATATTATTTCATGTCTATCAGAACAACTGAAATAAATAGTGAAGACACCAAATGCTAGCAAGAATTCAAAAAAATAGATCATTCATATTGTTGGTAGGAATGTTAAAATGATGTAGCTATCCTACGAAAGTTTGGCAGGGTTTTCCTATTTATTTTGTTTTTGTTTTTTTGCAGTAGTGGGAATTAAATATAGGGACTTTGCTTCACAACAAGCTGTATCTCCAGCCCTTTTTAAA
>NW_022942242.1:0-255 GCF_012274545.1 Fukomys damarensis | reverse complement strand
CAGCACTTTAAACCCCAGAAGCCCTCTGCAAAGTGCGTTTGTGTTCTAATGCCAAACTGAACCAATCTCCAAGTAGAGAGAGTTCTGGAGGCTTGTGTGCACTCAGAGCTACTAGGCACTCTCTTAGGCCTGAACGGCTTCTCTGCTAAAAGTGCCTCACAACAGTGTTTCAATCGCTGCCAGGCAGAGATGTACAAACAAAAAGGAACACAGTTGTGCTCCACATAACAGGTGGACTTCACTGGTAAACTCACA
>NW_022942241.1:0-220 GCF_012274545.1 Fukomys damarensis | reverse complement strand
GAAATCTGGAAAATAATGTGCCATTGACGTACGTGCAGTTATAACTCAGAGAAGGAAAGAAAATAATGCAGAGAAGAAAGCTCTCAATGAAGAGCTATGAAGGCTTAAGATCGGAGACAAAACGGTTATCATGTTTTTAAAATTTCAACTGAGTTCCTTTAATCAATAAAGACCCACTGAAACACGTTCTGGTGAAGGCAGGACACTGAGGGGCTCCTCT
>NW_022942240.1:0-207 GCF_012274545.1 Fukomys damarensis | reverse complement strand
TCATTAGTTGTCAGATTTTGCGATTTCTGTTGTTTTGTTTGAAGTTTTATGAGTTCATTCTCCAATTCCACGACTTAACCTCTCACACCGAGCTTTTTAAAATATTGGTTATTGTAGTTTTCGATTCTAAAATTTCTGTTTCTGTTTTATCTTTTCAAAATATCAAGAAATAATAAAAGGTTTCTCAGTGACACCTGCATCACACAT
>NW_022942239.1:0-229 GCF_012274545.1 Fukomys damarensis | reverse complement strand
ATTGGTGAATCGAGGCCATTGACATTGATAGTTATAACTGATATGTACTGACTTATTATTGTCCCGTTCTTGTCCTTTTGTTGGCTCTTTTTTTTTTTATTTTTTCCCTCTCCTTTTAGTTTGTTGCCTTGGCTGTTTGATTTGCTCTCTTGGGCCTCCTGGTGTTTGATCTTCATTGTCTTTTTCTAGGATATTGTTTAAAATTCTTTGTAGTGCTGGTTTAGTGTTC
>NW_022942238.1:0-378 GCF_012274545.1 Fukomys damarensis | reverse complement strand
ACACACACACACCCATACCTTGGAAAAAATTTCTGGCTAAAGCATGAATTGATGCAAGCTTTACTTCATGGAAATTCATGAGAAATGACACATAGAAAGGATGGAAAGCTGTCTTTGTGCTGGCACATTAGAGATCTCTTCTCTCTTGATAAAAGTTAGCCAATCTTAAGCTGCTATAAAGAGAAATATCTATTCTAGGAGTGTAATAGAGACAGCCAGATTGTTCTTCCCTTTAGCAAAGAAGTTGGCTTGTTTAACTGTAAAACAAAATGAAACACGGTTCTTATTTCGCTTTCAGAAACTTTCACATGTTAACTTGCATTTTGAAATAAGGAGGAGAGAATTTAGAATACTCCCAAGCATGTTTGAGGATGGAAT
>NW_022942237.1:0-245 GCF_012274545.1 Fukomys damarensis | reverse complement strand
TCACCCGCACATTAGGGGCCCAAAGAATCCAGCTGAGGGCCTGGATCCCAGCAGTGTCCCACAAGAGTTCAGCTAAAGGCTTAATGTCCAAGGCAGTGTTCTCTACAGCCAGTGGCCTAGAGCCCACAGCAATGTCTCATGATTGTCTGTACTGAGGATCTGCAAGAAAACCTATGCCAGTGAGGTGAAGGATTTGTGCCACCAAGCAGAGAGATCCAAATTAGATCCAAGAAGTGATGCTCATG
>NW_022942236.1:0-1322 GCF_012274545.1 Fukomys damarensis | reverse complement strand
GATAGCCCAACACCAGGCCATAGTTGGGTTCTGCTGACTGTTTTAAGCCATATTTATAATGAGAATCAGGAGTGAAAGGCAGAGCCAAAAAATTGAAAACACTAAATTTTTCCCAGAAGGAACCGTGTGTAAATTTGGGGCAGAAGGAGATATGGCAGCTAGAGATTAGCACCATTATAAATGAAACCAACTACTTTGTATCGGGGTAATAAGAAAGGTGTCCTGAGGAAACCTCAGGAATTTGGCAAGCTCGAGGGTACCAAAGTCTCACCCTCTTACTTGAGAAGAGAGTTCCTGGGACCCCTGCTCTAGAAGGGCCTCCTAGGAAGTTGTTTCCAGAATTCATTTTATCATGCACAGCCATCTGGGCCCTGAGGGGCCACTGCAACCATGGTCCAAGGGAGCCTGGCTCCTACTTTTACTCACCGCAAACCAAGGCATTGTCCATGCGACACTGGATTTATTGGCACACAAAATGCAAGTCTTGGGGTCAGGGAAGCTTCTACCCAGACACCAGGAGGAGGTCTGAACAGCCAGGCAAGGAGCCTGCAAGAGTGCAGTCTATGACGCTGTGGGAATGAAGCCAAACATTTAGGGGTGACTCCCAGAAAACAAACATGTTAGGAACATCAACAAAAGAAATCTGCAGGCCATAGGTGGAGCCAGCCTAAGATAACAGCCTTTTGGGCTCCAACTGACAAAGCCATAATTGTGGGGGCCACCCATGCCCTTCGGAACTCATATTTTTCATGTGTCCCAGATGCTAGGCTTGGAGATACAGAGTTTAATGCTCTTCCTGTTCATTTTTAGTCTTGCTTGCTTGTCCAGTTCTTTCCTAGCTCCTTATTGCTCCCTTTCCAAATGGGAATGCTTAAACTGTGCCATTATGTACCTTGCTTTTGATTTTTTAAAGTACAGATTATAGCTAAGAGTTTGCTTTGAGTCTCAGAAGACACTTGATATTTGGAAAATGCTGAAACTACTGAGACTTTGGGAAAGGGACTGTTGCATTTTCAGTTTTATGCAAGATAGTTGTACTATGTTAGCAGAATCATGAACTTGCTATTGTTGCTCTCTGGAGATTTAGGTTTACGATGTGTTTGGGTACAAAACCCCTTTGACAAGAGGTGAATTGCAATGATTAATCGTAACACATCAACTTCAGTGGATTAAAGAACACCTAGCAAATTAGTAGAGGCTGCTCTTGAGTGTGTCTCAGTGTCTCACAAAGGTGTGTCTTTGGGCACTGCTTACTCTCTGGCACTGTTCCCTTGAAATGCTTCCTGGATGCCATTGACAGTTTTACTCTGCCACACCTGAAC
>NW_022942235.1:0-500 GCF_012274545.1 Fukomys damarensis | reverse complement strand
AAGTTGGCAGCACCATTAAAGTTTCCCAAAATTCAATTTATATATATATGTGTGTGTGTGTGTATATATATATATATACACATACATATATGTTGTATAAAGACTAATAATAGTATGTTATGCATAGATAGCAGCAACAGCTTTTCCAGGTTCTGCAGTCATCTGAACAAAATTATAGACATTCAGCACATTCCATTAAAAAAAACAAAACAAAAAACAAAAGAAAAGATTAGTATCGAGACAACAGCAAAGTTCTGTTGCTGCTGTGGTACCTGGCACCATTTTTTCTATTAGCCTCTTAATCATCATCTGGAAAGAGAACATTCTAGAGTAATATAATTAAATATAGCTCTGATAAAGCACGGTCCCTACTATGCATCATAAAGCAGGTACTAGATATTTTACATTCATAGAGGTATGATACAGTCCTGTCCTATATCAATAATACTGGATTCAGTTTTGGTTTGAAATTTATTTTGTCTGCAAATAAGATTGCTACC
>NW_022942234.1:0-264 GCF_012274545.1 Fukomys damarensis | reverse complement strand
CAATGTTGGTGCATACAAAGACATAATGCAACAAATTTTGTAGACAGATAGTATTCACTTTTTCCTAGAATAAGCCACCTTTTCCAACTTAGGCAGCTGATTCTTGTGGACCTTTATTCAAGAATCTTTTTGCAATATACCATGGACACAAACATTTACAGAAGACAACATGCCTGCTCTTGCGGAGCTTATATTCTATTCAGCAAAGAATAAATAATAAAGAACAACAATAAGTCAATTATATGTCATTAAGCTATGCTCTGT
>NW_022942233.1:0-258 GCF_012274545.1 Fukomys damarensis | reverse complement strand
AAAGGAGGGCAGGCGCGCAACAGAACCAAGCCACACCAAGTAGACAGAGAGGAAGGATCTTCTTTTGGTAGTTATCTATAGCCACCTTACGATCCAAGAGCAAATGGCTGCAGAAGTTTGTCATCCAGGACAGATTTCAAGTAATTACCAGTCAAAAAAGCTGTTTCTGGGCGAGAGCGCACCACTGTGAAAGAGCACAGTGACCCAGAGCTCGGTGGTGATTGCTTTTTTTTTTTTTTTTTTTTTTTTTTTTTTTTT
>NW_022942232.1:0-322 GCF_012274545.1 Fukomys damarensis | reverse complement strand
TGACAAATGATTGCCTGGCTATGGATTTTTACAAACTATTTAATTCTAAATAAATCACACTTTATTTATATATCTCCCTGTATTAGGTGTAGCTTTATTATAGATTTTTTGTAAACTACGGGAGAGGTTAGCCTTTTTTCAAAGAATGTAATTTGGGATAAATAAAATTAATACTTGTTTATAGGAAATAGTGGCTATGACTCAAGTGTGAGAATTCTGTCTTTTTTTTTGATTACTGTCTCCTTAAAGGCTAGTATAATGCCTGGCACATAATGGAAATGTAATGAATATCTACTAAATTTAATAGTCCTTGAACAAATGT
>NW_022942231.1:0-368 GCF_012274545.1 Fukomys damarensis | reverse complement strand
CCCACCAACAATGGAGAAGGGTTCCTTTCTCCCCGCAACCCCGCCAACATTTGTTATTGGTTGTGGATACTTCAGAATTCTCGCCAACATCTTACCTTCGCATAGGGGAATTTCATTGGTCCATCCGTCTGCATCGCATAAACGGAAGTCAATATCACCCAACATTTGATAACTGAAAGCACAGAAAGAGCAAGTGGTGAAATAACGTGCTTGTATTGTAGTTTTAAATTCAGTACCATTCTGAATGTCTTTTAGAAACTGCATTTCATGGAAAATGAACAGTGTGTATTCATTCTCCTGTGTTTGGTTTCCTCCCTCCCTCCCTTCTCCCTTCTTTCCTCTTCTCTCTTAAATTTAGCAATTTTTTT
>NW_022942230.1:0-212 GCF_012274545.1 Fukomys damarensis | reverse complement strand
TCAGGACCGATGCTTGTCTGCTGGCTTGAGGACAGTCTCACTGCAATGCTAAATATTCTACAAGCATATCACTTTATGAGGCAGCTGTGAGGGCTGTCTCTCTGTGCTGCTAACTAGTCTCCAATGTTTGTTACATGCAGAAAGATATTAGTGAGGGTTCTCCTTGCTGTTAAATGGTCCTAGTCATTCTGCTGGGGGCTGGTAAGATTGAA
>NW_022942229.1:0-223 GCF_012274545.1 Fukomys damarensis | reverse complement strand
ATACTCAGGACTTTCCCCCAAATTAATTGAAAACATATTTATTGAGCACCTACTAAATGCCAGAAAGTATCCTAAAGACACAGCAGTAAATGAAGCAGTAATTCTTAAGTTTAAAGCTTTTGTTCTACTTAATGGACTCCAATGATCAGCAAGATGAGTGAAATACAGTCAATAACAAGCTTTTAAAGGTGTCAAGAAGCAAAAATAAAGCTGGTATGGGAGA
>NW_022942228.1:0-232 GCF_012274545.1 Fukomys damarensis | reverse complement strand
CATTATATTATACAACAAGGCTGCTTTCCTTCATATAGATGAAAGCAGAAATTAAGAAATCTAGATTTGTAAAGAAAGAAACCACCGACTTGTAAAGCAGTACACGTCAGAGAGTCTGATGGACACTTCATCGGAAAGAAGTGCATGATGAAACTTTTGTAGACTTTTTCAAGTTCCCATTTTCTTATTCTGTAAGGCATAATCAGATGACTACAGCATTCAGAGGGCAAAG
>NW_022942227.1:0-607 GCF_012274545.1 Fukomys damarensis | reverse complement strand
ACTATTGATGGTGCCACTAAGGAGATTTTTGTTAGGATGGAACAGGTAAGCATCTTGACTATACTGATTAAACAGATCTACAAATGGGATAAAATAGCCCAGGACTATGTACACACCAAACAGCAAATCAAGCTTCGTTGTGTTGATGCCATGCTGGAGTCACAGGAGATGTAATGTGTGGGGACGCTGAGAGATAGACACACACCCTCTCTCAGCACTGTCTTCACAACTTCCTGTTACCTGGAGAGCCATCCAAATAAACATACTAGAAATAGGCCTTGAAAGGAGGAAGAAATCCATCAAAAATCAGAAATAACTAATCAAACACAAATAAGCAGTAAAGGGATGTCGCAGAAGAATCATCTGAAACAGGCCTAAACATCTGTGATAGAGCACGCAAGGCCCAGGGGGAAACTCCCAGAGAGAGGAACGTGCAAATGTCGGGAATGTTTGATCACACAGAAAGGACTACCAGAAAACTTGGGGAGAGGGTAGAGATAAATTAGTAATAAGCAGGAATAAAATAAAGCAAGGCAAAAGGGGGGCATTATGTCCAGAGAAAGGAAAGGACAGAACACAGAAGAAAGCACAGAGTAGCAGGAATCTT
>NW_022942226.1:0-201 GCF_012274545.1 Fukomys damarensis | reverse complement strand
TGACTTCCCCTTAAGGACAGCTTTGCCTCTCTGTCTCAGTGACCAAGTGACCAACACTAAACTCTGGCCCCCCAAACTAAGTGAAAAATTCCAGAGATAAACAACTCACAAGTTTAAAAGTGTGCACTGTTGTGAATTGCAACATGAAATCTCGTCATCTCTCTCCATCCCACCAAGGCATGAATCATCCCTTTTTCAGTG
>NW_022942225.1:0-229 GCF_012274545.1 Fukomys damarensis | reverse complement strand
CTGGCCAGGCTCTGTGCTTGGCTCTGCCCATACAGTATGCTCTTTAACCTTACAGCAGCCTCTCGGTACGCATTCACATTCCTGACTCACAGGAAGCCCAGCTCAAGGAAGGCCAGCCCCTCACCCAAGGTGACACAGAGCTGGGTGAGGGGCCCGGCTGCACTTCATGCCCAGATCATAGACTGGGAAGCCCATGTGCTGTTGACTAGGACTGGGAGACGTGTGTGGC
>NW_022942224.1:0-727 GCF_012274545.1 Fukomys damarensis | reverse complement strand
AGTTTGTGGGTCTCAGTGGCAGTGAGCGCGGAGGAGAAGCGTGTCCGAGGGAAACTAACTTCTCACGAGGGAAGCAGGGAGCGGCGAAACACCAGCCCGCGCTTGGTGTCACTCCTCGAAGAGACCGTGGGAGAACGCCTAACAGAGCCCGTCAGAACTTCTGTTTATTCTCCTGGCACCATGACTTGTACTCCCTGTGCCTTAATGTATAAAAATAGTACAGTGTGTGACCCAGTAGCACAGGGCCCCGTGCGCAGATGTGCCTGAACCTACTCTCTCGTCACCCTCTTCAAACAAGAAAAAGGCCAACTAATTTTGTCTGAAGCCCCAGATCACTACTTCATCCATGGTCCTCCTCTCCCTGCCTCCCCTGGAGAGATCTTTTATGACCGTTCCTGTCCCTGGTTCAAAGAAAAAACTGGGATCCCCTTCCCTGTCTGCAGACTTCGGGTGCTGCCCTTGACACCACAGATGTCGGTCTCGGTACCGGAAGTGTCTCCGTGCAGAGCTCAGCCCTGACGGCCCCTCTGAGCAGGGTGTGCACCACCATTGACACGACATTCAGGTGACATCGGGATGCACTTCTGGAAGCCGGGAGGAGGTGACCTGGCCGGCTGAGTAACCCAGCATGCTCGGTGCTCAACCCAGAATCTCTGGGTGAGGAAAATTGCTGGTGGACAGTAGTTTACAGTAGCCTGTAATGGTTCATGGTGTTCTTGCAGTACCA
>NW_022942223.1:1206-3124 GCF_012274545.1 Fukomys damarensis | reverse complement strand
TGTTGTTCGTTGTTGTTGGGCGGGGGGCTGGTGCTAGGATCGAACTTGGAACTTTGCACTTGCGAGGCAAGTGGCGAAACCACTGAGCTAAATTCCCAGCCCAATAAAGTTTATTTTTGAAGAAATTCACTGAAAAGCTCGATGTCAAATTCTAGATGATGGTTACTTCTGGGGGCAAGAGAATGAGACCTGGGAGCCTCCTATGTCGATAATATTTAATCACCATTTTAAGAATGTAACCCTGCAACCAGGCTGCCCGTGGTCAGTAATCTCCAAGCCACACAAACCATACTATTGTTCTGAGGCCAGAGAGGCAGGGAAAGTCTGGGAGGAGGACACGGCTAGGGAGAACTTCTAGAAAAGTGAGTCAACAGCTGGGCAATGGAAAAAGGTGGAGAGGAGGGAAGAGTTTGAGAGCAAGCCCAGAGCAAGGCATTGTCTGAGACTGTGTGATGTGTGGTGCCTCACTACAAGGCACCATGTGCAGCCATCTTGGGTAGAAGAGTTGAGAAGCATGATTCAGAATGGTGTGAAGGGCTTCAGATCTATTCATATCTGTGCAGACCGTAGTCTGGTCTGCTGACCCCCAGCAGGCCCATCCCTGGGCAAAGGTGCCCTGCAGAGCCTCCCCAACCAGATGTGCACTTATTTGTGTAGCAGAAAGCACCCCAAGGCTTTCCCTACCCCAATCGCCATGCCCTAGGCTGTGCTGTGTTTGCTGCAGGGAGACCTGGAGGGCAGCTGGTTGTTATTGGGGATGCTCATGCTGAGAACAGTTGCTGACCCCCAGCAGGCCCATCCCTGGGCAAAGGTGCCCTGCAGAGCCTCCCCAACCAGATGTGCACTTATTTGTGTAGCAGAAAGCACCCCAAGGCTTTCCCTACCCCAATCGCCATGCCCTAGGCTGTGCTGTGTTTGCTGCAGGGAGACCTGGAGGGCAGCTGGTTGTTATTGGGGATGCTCATGCTGAGAACAGTAGGAAATTGGGAAAGGTCCTTGGCTCCCTAAATGAGTGCAATCCAGCTCTGCCCAGAGAGGCAAGAAGAGGCCTGACCACAGCACAGCCTTGTACTCAGTCCTGCTGCGATGTTCCCACTCTCGCTGCTGCCACAACACAGGCGGATAGCCAGGCCGCCATCGTGGCCCAAGTGAAGCACAGCAGGCGAGCTCACACATTCTGAAACTCAACCGAAACAGCTTTTGGGAGAGAAACTCACACGACACACGAATTTAAAGAGCCTAAGAAGACATCAGACATGGCAGACTCAGCATCTCATGCATGATTTCGCTCTGGCCATCCTGATCAAGCTGCAGCAAGCTTCAGCAAGGAAGGACCCCAGCCCCAACTCAGGGCAAGCCCAGAGAGCGTTCCACCCAAAGACCGGCCCAGCTTTCAAAGGCCTTACTATCAAGAAGGACAAAAAGGGACAGCAAATGTCCTTGATGAAAGGAAGCTGAAGAGATAAGACAGCAGAAATCCACCCACAGTCCTAGAGGGGGCCGAAGGACAGTAAAAAAGGAAAGGACAAGGGGGACCAAAAGACAGTAATGGGACAACTGGAGAATCTTGAGTATGAACTACAGATCAGGCAATAACATTATATCAAAGTTCAACGTCCTGACTTTGATAGTTGTGTCATTTCATAACTATGATTATAGAAGAGAAGGTCTTTACTTAGGGTTTACATTTGGAAGTATTTAGGGATAATGGGGCAAAATGTCCACAGTTGATTTTCAAATGCTTCAGAAAAACAATACTAATATATATAGAGAGAGAGAGAATACTAAAGCAAAGGTGGCAAAATGTTAGCTTGTAAATCTCAGTGAAAGGTAAATGAAACTTCTTTGCATTCTTCTTCTTACTCTTTTATGTTTGAAATCAGTAAAAAAAAAAAAAAAAAAAAAAAAAAAAAAAAAA
>NW_022942223.1:0-231 GCF_012274545.1 Fukomys damarensis | reverse complement strand
GGCCCTGGGGACTGGGGAGCAAGGGATCCATGTTGTTTTTAGCCACAGGCCTCCTCACTCTCTATTGCTCCCTGACTCCAGGGCTTGGAGTCACTTAGCATTTGTCATCACATTGTACTGACTGTTCTTGTGGTAGACTCACCGCCCCCAGCAGTGGGAGAGCACAGTATGTCTGGAGGGCGTCTCAAGGAAAAGCATCATCCACACCCACCACTGCCCTCTTATACTCCA
>NW_022942222.1:0-264 GCF_012274545.1 Fukomys damarensis | reverse complement strand
AAGAAGGTGGCCACAATCGTGTTTGTCACCCCATGCAGCAAAATTTTGCTGGGTGCTTTTGTTTGTGAACCAAATTGTTTGCTGAATTGAACCAAGGCTTGAACCCAGGCATTGCTGTATCAGTTATACAGATTTCTGGGTTTCACTTGGCTGATTCACGTATGCCTATGTAGCATACTTCTGATGTTCCCACTCCCATTACCTGCCTAGCCCTTCCCTCCCTCTCCCCCTCTTCCTCCTCATCCCTGTTCTCCCTCTACTTTC
>NW_022942221.1:0-2500 GCF_012274545.1 Fukomys damarensis | reverse complement strand
CCATGTGATTTTAGGGTATTAAAAATAAAATCATAAATGTGGCTGAGTAGCTCATTAAGACCCAGAATGATGGCATTGAACATAACATCACTTATTTTGTTTCCCACAAACTAGATGAAGTTCACAGAATACACTCAGGTGACTTCATCCATGGCTGGATTCCTGCAGGGTGAAGTTCAGTAGCACTAGGTAGAAAACAGATATCTATTTCAGAGACAGACAAACTTTGATTAAAATCCCATTTCCCTATTACAATTAGGCGATCTTAATCAAATTACTTAACCTCCAAAATGTTTTATACCCTCTATTAAACATGATATTTGTCTGATTCATAATTGAGTAGATGAAAACAGATGAATTAAACATTCTGGAATAGGTATTTAGCAGGAAACATCATAACTATGATAAAATTATACACATAGACACAAACTCTCACATATCTCCTTATACAAAAACAGAAGCTGTCTCTGACTTAATTTACCTAGAATTATAGTCTGAAATCCTATCTATTTTCTGGAAATAACATGATTTTATTCTTCTTTATGACTGAACACATTTTCTTCATCATTTCATCGTTGATGGTGTTTGGCTGTTTCCACTACTTAGCATTTGTGAGTTGTGCTTCTGTAAACAGTGGTATGCACATATCAGACTATTATGTCTTTAATTCTTTGGGGGATATACCCAGGAGAGGTATAACTGGATCCAATGGAAGCTTTACTTTTGATTTTCTGAGGAAACTATGTAATGATTTCCCTTGTGGTTGTACTAGTCTTCTTTCTCCTCACATCCTCCCTAGCATTGGTCCTTTTGTGTTTTTGATGATCACTATTCTGACTGAGGCAAGACAGAAAAATGTCACATGCTTTCCCTTAGATAAGAAACCTGAAAATTAAATACATAAAGTAAAGGAGGGATGTAGGAAACAAGAAGCCAGAATCTTTCTTTTTGGATAAGAGGGTCAGGGGAAAGGGGGGCTGAGCTTACAGGCGAGGTGGATAAAGGGATTGAAAATAACTAACATATGTCTTACTTACAAATTCCCTATAATGAGTATGATTATTATGTATTTTAAACATTCACCAATAAAGTGAATCAGCTGGTTACGTAGAATTTACGAAGAGGCTTTTCTATAGTTTATTATTTGCTAATATTTTTTAAACCCCAAGAATCTAAGAGGTATAATTGCTAATTTGCTGGCATTGAAGAGACAATTTTTCTCAGGGCCTATATTTTCAGTGATTCCCTTGGACTTACCCTCATGGTCCCAAGATGGCTGACACGATTCTAACTTTTAAAACTGCACTCAATTCAGGAAGCAAGTGACAGGGAAAGGAATGACTACAGCCAATTCTACTTCTGTTGCCTTGTTTAGAACTGTGCCTATGGACAGTAGAGGCAGAGAAGGTTACTAAAGAAGGAAAAGGGAGGTCAGGTAAGCAAAACAGGGTGTGTGTTTCAATTTAAAATGCATTAACTCAATAAATAATACAGAGCTGGGCACTGACATTAGCTGAACAAGCTAATGTTATTATCATCATTATCTTGCAAGAACATTCCATAGTTAACTTATTAACACTCTACTTTTAGCATTCTCTTTCAATTATAAAAATAACACTTATGTAAACATTTGTACAATGTGCATGCTTGCATTTAATTTATTATGACAAATTCTTACTGATACAAAGAAAAATCTTCTGAATATATATATATATTACTCAATGTACATCTGAAAATATTTACCTCTGGAAATATTACCAATGAATACATTATTTCCTCTCATTGCTGAATGCTATTTCTTCAATTTTTTTCTTCATATTTTTTAGAATATCTTTGTGATTTTATATATATATATATATTTATTCATAAAGAGGTATTGATACAAAAATATCAGATTTTGTTTTCCATTTTACTTCCCTTCCTTCTACCATTCCTGCAGTTTTATCCTGTCCCCCAATATTCCATGTTATTCCAATTTCTCATTTTAATTCAGTGAAAGTCTCTCTATTCAACCCAGTTTCTCTGAACAAGTACATGCATTTGCTGTAATATTAAATGATAGAGGATTTATTAATCTACATGTGTTTAATAACTCTTCACTATTTTCGATTCATAGATGACATAAGCAGGGTTTATCTCCTGTTTTAAGTCTATTCAAAGAGGTCAATTTAATTGCATTAAGTTCAACAATTAATAACAATATAATACTGAATTAAATGTAGGGAAATTCAATAATAGTTACATTTAGTAGTAATTCCAGTCCAAAATTCACTATTATAGAATCTAGATTCCTCTAGAAAATAATCACACTTATCATAAGAGAACCCTGCAGTTCATATTTTGTAACTTGATGTTAGCAAACTAAACTTTTGAGATTTGTTGCCTCTCAAGACCGCGTTTTCAATCACACAATATATTTACACTTCTTGCAGACAATATATTTACATTTTAACATAATGTGAAATAAATAAAATTATATCATAATAGCATGTATAAGGGA
>NW_022942220.1:0-280 GCF_012274545.1 Fukomys damarensis | reverse complement strand
TGTGTCGTGTCCCGTGACGTGCTCAGGCCTCTGCCAGCGCCATGTCTTATGTGAGTAGCAGGGTTCCCTGTGGTCTCAAACCCACTGCCCCGCACGCCGTCCTGCTGGGTGGCCCCAGCGCAGTGCTGCCGAGGGGTGCAGTCCTACTGTGCACACCACTCCCGTCTGAGCCGGGAACCCTCACACGTGGCCCTTTCCGGTGCCAAGCCTCGCACCGCTCACTTTGCACGTGTTCTTTACTCCCACGACGCCACCTACCATAAGCAAAATGTGTTCTGGG
>NW_022942219.1:0-215 GCF_012274545.1 Fukomys damarensis | reverse complement strand
TAGTTATATTTGTGATTCTGCACTAACTAAAGTCATTTAAATGACAAAATATAGTATGAAAGACCCTTTAAAATATCATTATAAGAGAAATGTAGTGTAATACATGATTTTTTGATTTGATTTGCTTTTACTTGAAAACATGTAAAGCATAGAAGGATAGAACTCTTAAAGTGTATAAGAAGAAGAAACAAAAATTTTTTAAAACTCTGAATTCT
>NW_022942218.1:0-455 GCF_012274545.1 Fukomys damarensis | reverse complement strand
CTATAAAAAGGACCTCAGACCCTGAGCAGTTGCCTCTCTGAGCCACCTGGCTCCAGGAGTGCCGTCTGGCCAGACTGTTAAAGGTCTATTTACCATCTAGCCTGGTGTGCTCCCTCCTGGGTTTCTCGTTTCTCCGTTGAGCTCCCAGAGCCTCGCTAGGTGTTAGGACCCAGCATCGTGGAGGCCTTTTCAGCTGTTCATGCTCCGTGGAATGGAAGTGAGACTTTAAGTCTTACAGTCCAGTAAATGTAGGTTCTGTCATCCTGACTAGTGTCTACTCTAACCATGCACTTTCTACTTAAAATTGTTTGCCTAAACTGAATTTAAAATAAACACAATTAAGAACTTGATTTAATTACTAACAAAAATACCAAAAAAAAACACAAAAAATGGTAGTTGAAAATTATTGCTTAATAATAAAAAATACCTAATAGAAGTCTTAGGAAGTTTAGGAC
>NW_022942217.1:0-504 GCF_012274545.1 Fukomys damarensis | reverse complement strand
GAGACAGGGTCTCACTATGTAGTTGAGACTGACCTGGAACTCATTATGTAGCCCAGGCTTGAATTCACATCAATTCTCCTCCTGTCTCAGCCGCCTGAGTGTTGGTATTACAGGCCTGTGCCACCACGCCTGGCAGGGGCCCTTTGCTCTTGACACTCAAGGTAGAACTGGATAGAAGCTCCCAACAATAGTCACGCCTTCACCTCAACATTAGACTACCTTGAAATTTCTTCTGCAAGATTAGTCTGCCGCTCTTAATCTCAGACTCAAGTAATCTCTGGACATGAGCAAAATACAGTCTCATTATGTAGTCCAGGCTGTCTTTAAACTCACTACATATCCAAGGCTAGCCTCAAATTCATGATAATCCTCCTGCCTCAGCCTCCTGAGTGCTAGGACTATAGGCATGCACCACTATGCCCAACATTTCATCTTTAAAATATATACATACATATATATGTATATATATATATATATATATATATATATATACACACACACACA
>NW_022942216.1:0-218 GCF_012274545.1 Fukomys damarensis | reverse complement strand
TTTCTCTATGAGAGGATATTCCACAACCTTGAAAATTTAGTAATCTTTTGATTTAAAAGAAACGTATGAAAAGAAAAAAGTAAAAATAAAACCCAAAACACTTATCATTATAAAGTGATACCACAATTAACTATTCAAGTTCCTTTAACAAAACGTTAAGATCTTTCCCATTATATTCATAGAATATTTAATTTTTTGGTGTAGATGTTATCGTAGCA
>NW_022942215.1:0-326 GCF_012274545.1 Fukomys damarensis | reverse complement strand
TACTTCTTTTTTCACTTTACTTATGCATATCCCTTGCCTTATTTCCCTTAGGCTCTTAGATTTAAGCACTATACATATACAGAATTCTCAAGTTTCTCTCCCTCCTTCGCATGAATCTCTCCTCTGCTCCAGACATGCATGGTGACCGTACTTGACATTTTCTCATGAATGTTTGTTAGGCCTCTGAAATACCTCTCAAGGAAAACTCCTGACTTTCCCCATTAGACTCCCAACTTTTCTTCCTACTCTTATTTGCTGCAGAAAGAATTAATTTAAATCTTATGCTTCATAACTAGTGATACCCTGTACTTCATTAACATTTTTTT
>NW_022942214.1:0-237 GCF_012274545.1 Fukomys damarensis | reverse complement strand
CTTGGCTCTTTGCAGACCAGAATGTGTTTTTAAGATTGCGATCCACAGTGCCCTCCAGGTCTCAGGCATTCAGAGGTGGGAATGCTGGGCGTACCCTTTCCCACTCTCAGACCTGAGTGTGGCTGCGGGGCTGGGATTACTGACCACTGGGCCATGACCCGCGAGGGTGCCCCTGTGTCCTCTCTCCTTGGTCTCTCTCAAAGCTTCCTGGATGCCCTCCACCTTCCTGTCCACCAG
>NW_022942213.1:0-202 GCF_012274545.1 Fukomys damarensis | reverse complement strand
TGCAAAAATCCTCAATAAAATACTGGAAAAAAGAATGCAGAAGATCATCAAGAACATCATACATCTTGACCCAGTTGGATTTATCCCAGGGATGCAAGGATGGTTCAACATATCAGAGCAGCAGAATCATTAGATTTCTATAGAAGTCAAAATTCTACTGTACATTGCATGTCCAGGTTGCATACCTTTGGAAAAATCTAAT
>NW_022942212.1:0-973 GCF_012274545.1 Fukomys damarensis | reverse complement strand
AGACAAGGGTCAAAAAAATAGAGGAGCTGTGGAACATGCTGGAATCCCAGCATAGGAAACAAATGGAATCCATAAAACAGATGCAAACAGATAGCCATGAGCTTAACAACTCTGTTGGAAGTTTACACAGCAGAATGAACCAATGTGAAGATAGAATATCAGATATAGAAGGCAGGATTTCAATTAGTGACTAGGAAAAGAAAAAATTTCTTTAAAATAGTAAGGGACCATGAGAAAGCAATCTAGCAGCTGCTAGATGATACAAAGAAGAACAGCATAAGACTGATCAGAGTCAATGAAAAAACAGGAGAGAGTGCAAATGACTTTTTAAAAAAACTGTTCACACAAGTAATGGCAGAAAACTTCCCAAGCAGAGGAAAAGAATTTGACATACAGAGAATTGAGGTATATAGGACCCCAACTAGCCATGATTTAAAAAAATAATCTACACCAAGGCATATAAAAGTTAAGATTCCAGAAACCCAACCAAAGAACAAAGTCCTACAAGCAGTTAGAGAAAAGAAACAAATCACTTATAAAGGAAAGTCCATCAGAATCACAGCAGATTTCTCAACACAAACCCTCAAGAAGAGCTTAGAGTACAGTATTTCAAGCCCTAAAAGAAAACAACCTCCAAGTCCAAGGATTTAGCTCAGTGCTTCTGCTGCCTGACTCAAAAGCACAAGGATCAGAGTTCAATCCCTGGTACCAAAAAAAAAAAAAGAAAAGAAAACAACCTCCAAACCAGATTGATGTACACTGCAAAACTATCTTTCAAAATTGATGAAGAAGCAGGGTGTGGTGGCGCATGCCTGTAGTCCCAGCACTCAGGAGGCTGAGGCAGGAGTATTGTTGTGAGTTCAAGACCAGCTTGGGCTACATAGTGAGTTCCAGGTCAGTTTCAACTACTTAGCGAGACCCTGTCTCAAAAAAAAAAAAAAAAAAAAAAAAAAAAAAAAAAAAAAAAAAAAAA
>NW_022942211.1:0-291 GCF_012274545.1 Fukomys damarensis | reverse complement strand
TATCCAGATATTTAGATCAAAATAAAAGATAATAAAAATGACAACAACTAAATGACCATAATTTAAAGATATAGCGCTGGTAAGAGTACAAAGCAACTGTCACTCGTGCAGTAAATGAAACATTTGGTGTGCCCAAATTTGAAAAACTGGATTTAACTCTAAAGATCATCATAAGCAATACAGCAATGAGACTGCGCAGTTTCCTGCTACGTATAATCTTATGATCAAATCTCACCACCAATGCTGAATGAAAGAAAGTAGTCAACGGAAAGTGCTGATATAATTCATAGT
>NW_022942210.1:0-253 GCF_012274545.1 Fukomys damarensis | reverse complement strand
AGTACAGTTACATTCATTATTGGGATCTTGTACCTTTACATGACACGTCTTGGTTCTCATTTTACCAAACATTTTTTCAAAGATTTCTGAGGGAGAATCAGCTTACCCTCAGAATGCTGAAGGCCACTGAGGGTTTTCAATAATATGATAAATTGAGCCATGGATTTAGCTCAGTGGCACTTTACCTGCTGTGTAAAGTACAAGCTCCTGAGTTCAATCCCTGGTACCAAAAATAAATACATACATAAAATAA
>NW_022942209.1:0-218 GCF_012274545.1 Fukomys damarensis | reverse complement strand
TATCTAGAAATCTGTGCATTTCTTCTGTGTTTTCCATTTTATTAGAGTACAGGTTCTCAAAGTGGTATTAATGATCCTCTGGATTTCTGTTGGATCTGTTGTGACTTCATCTTTTTCATTCTTGATTGCCTGGATCTGAGCCTTTTCTTTCCTTTTTTTTTTTTTTGATAAGATTAGCTAAGGGTTTATCAATTTTATTTATTCTTTCAAAAAACCAA
>NW_022942208.1:0-567 GCF_012274545.1 Fukomys damarensis | reverse complement strand
AACAACACTGAGATTCCACCTCACTCCAGAAAGAATGGCTGCTATTAAGAAATCAACCAATAAATGCTGGTAGGGTTGTGGGGAAAAAGAAATGCTTTTCCACTGTTTATGGGAGTGTAGACTGGTACAACCACTGTGGAAATCAATATGGAGATTCCTCAGAAAACTAGGATTAGAGGTCCCACTTGACCCAGTTATTCCCCTGCTGGGTAACTTCCCAAAAGAATTACAAGAATCATGCCACAGTATATATGTGCACCCTATTCATAGTAGTACAGTTTGTAAAACTTGGAAACAGCCCAATTGCCCATCAGCTGGAGAATGGATAAAGAAGATGTATTTTTTTAACATAAAACGGAGTACTATCAGGCATAAAGAATGAGAAACTAAAGACATTTATAGCTACATGGATGCATATTGAGGCTATACTCGTAAGTGAAATAAATAGGACACACATCTGTAAATACCAAATAGTTTCTCTGGTATGAGAAACTGAAAGTATAAATAAGGACAAAAATGTGTAATAATGTGAAATAGGAAGAAAAGATCCAAAGGGTAAAGGGAAGT
>NW_022942207.1:0-312 GCF_012274545.1 Fukomys damarensis | reverse complement strand
AGCACTCTAAATCCAATTCCAAGGAACAAATTCTCTAGGCCACTACCATTCTGGAACATTATACTCTGGGGCTCTCTTCTCAAAGTCTTTCACTTTTTCAGTTTTGATGCTGTGAACGGTGGCCTCCTGCTGCTTCTTGTGATATACTCAGGCCATCTTCCCTATTCCTTCTTAGGAATCAAGATCTCCTCTTCTTTATCTTTGTAGTCCACAGCATTACTGGAGGTTCGTTTTGTTCTTGACTCTCAACATAGATCTGGCTAAAAGTTCCCAACAGTAGCCATGCCACCACCTCAATATCTAACTGCTTTG
>NW_022942206.1:0-541 GCF_012274545.1 Fukomys damarensis | reverse complement strand
TGTGGAGTACTTCACATTCATGAAACTGACCACTTTCACTTTAAACGGCTAAGCGGCAAGAGAGGCTGTTTCCCGAGGAAAACTGCACTTTACACAGCAAAAGCACTCTGCAAAGTGCGTTTGTCTTCTAATGTCAAACTGAACCTATCCCCAGGTATACAGAGTTCTGGAGGCTTGTGTGCACCCACAGCTGCTAGGCATTCTCTTAGGCCTGAAGGGCTTCTCTGCTAAAAGTGCCTCACAACAGTGTCTCAATCTCTGCCAGTCAGAGACCTACAAACAAAAAGGAATACAGTTGTACTCCACATAACATGTTGACTTCATTGGTAAACTCACAGAGTTGCACCACCTTTCTCTGTGGAGTACCTCACATTCATGAAACTGACTTCTTTCTCTTTAAATGGCTAAGCAGCGAGAGAAGCTGTTTCCCGGGGAATACTGCACTTTAAACTGTAGAAGCCCGCTGCAAAGTGCATTGGTGTTCTAACGTCAAACTGAACCTATTCTGAAGTATACAGAATTCTGGAGGCTTGTGTGCACT
>NW_022942205.1:0-1155 GCF_012274545.1 Fukomys damarensis | reverse complement strand
ACTAACCCACTTTCTTTCTTTCTTTCTTTTGTGGGGGGTACCAGGGTTTGAACTCAGGTCCTTATGCTTGCAAGGCAGGCCACTGAACTGCTGAGCTAAATCCCCGGCCCCCCATTTTCTGTTTGTATAGATTTCCCTGTTCTGTATTGTTCATATAAATGGAATCATACAGTACTGAGCCCAGCACCTTCATATTACACTACGTCCCTGCCCCATGTGTTATTTTTTATTTTGAGTTGCAGGGTCTTAATAAGCCAGTAAGTTGCTCAGATTGTGCTCAAATTTGCATTCTCCTGCCTCAGCCTCTCAGAGTGCTGTGATTACAGGCCTGTGTTACTAACTTGCCTTTATTCACTCATTCGCTTCATTCACTTCACGTTTGTTTTTAAAGTTTGTCTCTATTTTAGCGTGTATCAGAACTTGTTTCTGTCTTTTTTTTTCTTCCAGCTTTAATTGAGTCTATTGGTACATTTTAGGGATGCAGTACAGTTACATTCATCGTTGGGATCTTGTACCTCTATCTTTCTTATTGTATAATATTCCGTGATACGACTGGGCCGCATGTTGTTTATCCATTCATCACCTAATGGATACTGGGTTGTTTTCACTTTTTCACAATTATGAATGATGCTTGTATGAACACTTACGTATAAATTTTTGCATAGATTTATGTTTTCATTTCTGTTGAGTCTGTTTTTTAGAGTGTAATTGCTGGGTCAGATAGCCTAATAATAAGGCAAAAATCTGCAGATTATGTACACCATTTAAAAATTTCACAGTTAAAAAAAATAAAAATTTCACAGTATTGTATGGGTTCCACTTTCTTCATATCCTTTCCAGCACCTGTTATTATGGCTTTGCTTATAGTCATCCTAGTGGTTATGAAGTAATGTCCATTATTGCTTTGATTTTCACTTCCCTGATGATTAATGATTTGAGCATCTGTTTATGTGCATATGGGTGACTTATATACCATCTTTATAAAATGAGCTGTTCATATTGTTTATCCCATTTTTCAATTAGGTTATTGAATTTTTTATTATTGAATTTTAAGAGTTTTTAAAATTAAAAAAATTTTAAATGAGGCAAAATATGCATAACATTACCATTTTAAACATTGTCTAAACTTTGTTCAATTTCATACAATTTGGTAGT
>NW_022942204.1:0-515 GCF_012274545.1 Fukomys damarensis | reverse complement strand
CAGTTTGTAATAGCTCAAAACTTGGAAACAGCCCAGTTGCCCATTAACAGGAGGCTGGATAAAGAAAATGTGTTTAATTTTCAAACTTTTATTTTTAAAACATAATTGTAATAAATATCATTGTTATTGTCAGAATTAAATGAAAACAAGGTAGTGGCCTACAATTAGCCTTAAATATATGGTAGCTTTGCAAGGTGTTGCTACTGTGAATTATTCAAAAGCTATGCAGAATTCAACCATTAAATCTTATCAAACGTTGGGCAAAAACAACCATAATTAATTTTTAAGTATTTTACCAAAGTGTTTTAAATATATATATTTCTAACACTGCCCTTTCCTCTATTCTTTTTACATTCAACATGGAGTACAAGGGATGTAAAATTGCAAGTACACTGAACATTATGACAGACAAACTTGCTCCTTTCCTCGTAAATCTTAGTTTTTGTTCAAATCATTTTTAAACTGAATGTGTTTGGAACAGAAGAATAGATTTTGATTCAATGAACAATCACTCA
>NW_022942203.1:0-1654 GCF_012274545.1 Fukomys damarensis | reverse complement strand
GAGGACACACCCCCATGACCCACAAGACACATCTAGAAGTGTGCTTTTCCTGATCCGCTGCACAGCCCCCAACGCACACAATGAGTCAACATGAACCATCACATGAGGCATATAAATGTTTGATATTTGTGAAGCTAGATCTATAAAAAGTATGGGATAGCTTTCAGAAAAGTAATTTAAGTGTCCTAGACAAAAATAATGAGAGTTCTTAGAAAATGTTCCCCGGAGAGTGAAAATGACAAAAATCTTTATGTATTTTAGAAGCATGGCAGCACATAAAACTGCTATATTTTTGTTTGTGTTGAATATATTTTTGGTAGAAGAAGAGAAATGAATATATGTTCATGCTGGTTGTGCAGCCCTTGTCTTTATGAATGAAGCTATCAAAAATGAGAAAAGATAGAGGAATTTTTCTGTATTTGTGCTCATATGATGACTGAATTCATTTTCTTCTAATTGGAGGTAAAATGTATTTTGAGGGTACCTGTGTTACTTCCATGTCATTCAGCAAATGATTAGAGAATGTATCATGCTTTGTACGAGATGTCAGGAAGTAAAAGGTATCTTCCAGCTTCAGAGACAAATATGTAAAGGCCACATACAAATTAAAATATTCCCATGGGGTGTCCTAGACCATTGTTTGTAGGTGGGGATTCCTTACTGTATGTTCACAAAAATAATCTCCTCAGAAATGTTTTGCATTTTTTCTAAATCAATATATCATATGTCTATCAATGTACAGGACAATCATCCCTGTTTTTCATAAATAAGGCATACAATTTTAAAGTGGCACCTCATGAATGCTTTTGTTTGAAAACAATTTGCTTTGCAAATAGAAGCATTTAGCAATATTTTGTTTTTGTTTGCAAATTCTGCCTCAGGAGACAAAAACGACTGCGGAGATCTTCCCCACACAAACACAGATGTGGCCATCTTTACCAAAATCATAAAACAAATTAGTATATGACCCGAGGTACCACTGTACCCATGTCACACATGTTTTCACAATATTTACAAAATCTTTTTGTGTAGTGATAAAAGTCTTAATTTATCTTATAAAACATGTAGGTCTTAAAAGATGAAATGGGAAACATAAAAATGTAAGGTAAATATCAGGTATCAGCAGGCATCAGTGAGAAACTAATTGTCATACCTTGGAGTCATGTTTAACAGAATTATCTGAAAGAGCCTCCAGGCAAGTTTCTGTATACAGTAACTGAGAAATTAATCAATTTTACTAATCCTTCCACATTATATAATCAAAATAGCATATACAATTCCATAACAAGTACAATTATCATCTGTCCATTAAAATTAAAAGTACAGAGAACAAAATGTATGCCACAGGTTTTTTTCCTGCTTTTGTAATTAATTATGAAAATAGTAGAAGAATGAACAGAATGTCATTATTATTGTATATGAAATATCTTTAAATGTCTCATGATAGATATACCTACTGTGGTTTGGTGTATTAGTATATATTTCTTAATAACACTATAATTCAATCTGGTTTAAGCAGTAAAAAGTAGTTCATAAATATATTTAAAATGTCCTTGAGATTGAGGCACACCCGGACCTATGAGGTCAAATGAAAACATCAGAACAACTGATCTTTCAATTTCCCTCTCCCTCTCCCTCTCTCTCCCTCTCTCTC
>NW_022942202.1:0-987 GCF_012274545.1 Fukomys damarensis | reverse complement strand
TAGGAAATAATGCTCATTCAGTGTTTTGTATTTCTGCTTGAAGTAAGTTTTAAATAATATGCATTAATATTTCTCTAATTTTTTTAGCCACTCAATTCTCTTGCTTAGAGTTGTGCCCTTAAGATTTACTATACTTGAGCTGGGTGTGTAGCTCAGTGGTAGAGTGGTTGCCTGGCATGCAGGAGGCCCTTGGTTTAATACCCAGTACTGCCTAAATAAATAAATAAATAGCATTTATCTTATTTTATCTAATTGTACCACTCGTCATTATCTGTGAATCATAGGTGGTTTAACCTATCTTCTAAATGACAGTCTTGCTTTCAAATGCCCTTAAGCTTAACTATAAAGTTAAATTGTCCCATTTTAAGTTTCTACTCTGTAATATGTTTAAGCCTACTTATACAGCATTTGTTTTGATGTAAGGATTTTTGTTTCAGTAATGTACACTAGGCAGGGTGGAAGTAAACGATCAATACACAAAGTTGGCAAGGAACTGATGTGGACCTTCTGATACTCTGTGTGTCCCCTGCTCCTATTTTATTCTTTATTTTGTCTTGTTTTTGAGAAAGTCAAAGGTGTCACGTCAACAGGTCCAGAGGCTAAATTATATATGTTGGAAGAGGGAAGGGATTTTGATATATTCTGATTATTGGCATTATAATGCGTGTGTTGTTCAAACTTTTTTTCAGAGAGGCCCCTAGAAGCAGAGGAGAACAGCAGGGACCCCATGAGACCCAAACATAGCCACAAGCAGTCTGCCAGCAAGCAAGGAATGTCTTTGAAGACTGGTATTCTATCTTAAATATTCATGCTGAGCCTTATTTTAATAGAAAAGTTACTTTTAGATCACCCAGCACCTAGTGCATTAGTACATTTGACACTGCAGGAGATGGAGGGTGTTTTGCCATGGCTCTGAAAGACCATTAAATGTGTTCCTGGGTGCCATGGGGATGCAGGTCTCCTTGGGAACTGACACAGAATGCTTCT
>NW_022942201.1:0-207 GCF_012274545.1 Fukomys damarensis | reverse complement strand
TACAATGTACCAATATACCCAGTGAGGAAAAACAAAATCCCTGAACTCCAGCATTCAGATGTGGCTCTTTCCCTGGGGGAAAACGACAATTCATGTGGGGTTCGACAATCAATTTTAGCAGAAGCAGTGCCACCTGAGGAAGAAAAGGCTACCTGTGGCAGAGTCCCTCGCCTGGGATATACTTTACTGCTGAGGTTTTTCATAGGA
>NW_022942200.1:0-211 GCF_012274545.1 Fukomys damarensis | reverse complement strand
TAAAACAATGAAGCACCACTGCACAGCTACAACATAGCTAAAATCTAAAGCGTTAACAGTACGAACTGTATGCCGTCAAGGGTGCAAAGCAGCCCACATGCTTCCTCATTGCTAGTGAGAATCTACAAAGCAGCGCCTTTGGAAAAGCTTGGCAGTTTCTTACAAACCGGACATATACTTACTGTACAATTTCACATTCGTGCCTTTAGGT
>NW_022942199.1:0-263 GCF_012274545.1 Fukomys damarensis | reverse complement strand
TGTAGTTTCTCAGGTGTTCTTTGTCTTGCAAGTGTCTTATTTCCCCATCCATTTTGAAAGAGAATTTTGCAGGATACACCAGTCAAGGTTGGAGGTTGTTCTCTTTTAGTAGTTGAAATATCTCACTCCTGCCTCTCCTTGCTCTAAGGGTTTGTGTTGAAAAGTCTGCTGTGATTCTGATAGGCTTTCCTTTGCATGCAATTTGTTTCTTTTCTCTTACTGCTTGTAGTATTTTATTCTTCTGTTGGATTTCTGGGATCTTG
>NW_022942198.1:0-225 GCF_012274545.1 Fukomys damarensis | reverse complement strand
TCACTGGGCCTTTTATGGCAGAGAGGGATGCGAAAGAACCAGGTCACATCATCCCCTCTGAGGACCCCTTCCAGGTAACTCAGAGACCTCCCTCTAGGATTTGCCTCCTACAGCTCCACAGGGTCCCCAACAGCCAGCCCTGGGGACCACACCTTACACAGCGCCCTGGGGACAGCATAACATTCAACCACACCCAGGCAGAAAACAAGAACCCTGAACAGCTGG
>NW_022942197.1:0-395 GCF_012274545.1 Fukomys damarensis | reverse complement strand
CATTCTGGTCAGCTGACTCGTGCTTCTGTTTGGGGCTCGGTCCGCAGGCCTCGGAAGGCGTCCCGGTCAGGTACTTCACTAAACTGGACCAGCTCATAGAGTTCTACAAGAAGGAGAACATGGGACTGGTGACCCACCTGCAGTACCCTGTGCCCCTGGAGGAGGAGGATGCCGGCGACGACCCTGAGGAGGACACAGGTAGGCGGGGAAGGAAGGTGGCAGGACGGCACAGGCCCACGCCCCAGTGGGAGACAGCGTAGCCTGGTGGTGAAGGACAGGTTACGAACACAACAGGCAGACTTGGGATGGCATTCCTGCTCCCCAGCTCCCCTGCCCCGCAATTTAACCTCTCCGAACTACAAGCCTCTCTTTAGAGATAGCAGAGACAGATCCGT
>NW_022942196.1:0-881 GCF_012274545.1 Fukomys damarensis | reverse complement strand
AGATAAACAGAAAACAATGACCATGAAGCAAATTGTTGCTAGATTCAATTGCATTATAATTAATAATTGTTCACTACTACTACATTAACAGTAAAGAAGAGAAGTCTCAGTGAGAGGAGATACATTTTTTTTTCTTTACAAAATTACATGAACAAAATGAACGAGAGAGGGCAGAATGGGGGAAATGACAAACATGACTTATTTTTCAAAATACTGTAAATACTTAGAATTCAGGAGGTCTCTATGCAGTGCTGCTTTTAGCCACATTATCCTGGGTCTTTTCAGCAGTGCCACTCTAATGAATGTATGTGTTTTAAAAAAAGGTCTTATAAACACCCATCAGGAGCGGAAGGAATCTAATATGTATGTAACTCAGGACTTATCCTGCACAAATTAGAGGATTTTCTGTGGCTTCTTAATGAAATGTTACTATGTTTTAAAAACTGAAAAGAGATTACTGAGAAAAAGGAGCTATATGTAAATGTTGACTATATGCATCCTGATTTCTATTCAAAATTCAACTTAACCTGACTTCCTTGGGAGGAGAATATATCTATTCTAAATCCTTTTACTCTAATGTAATAAATATAAGTGCATATGCAGATTCAGTTCATCACTGGGAATTCAAAATCTCTCATTTGCAAAGAGTAGGATGTGAAATGGAAGGAGTTTTCTGAGTTAATGTTCTTTAGAGAAGGAACTTAGAGATAAAGAATTTAAGGGCTGAAAAAGACCTTAGGGATGCAGAACCTTGTCTACAAAGATGAAGTTACTCACTCAAGTTCACCCACCTAGGCCATGCCAACGTTAATAGGCTTTGATATGGATCAGCATTACAGTTACAATAAAATACCTTGAATTCATGTCAAAGTCTGATTTTT
>NW_022942195.1:0-232 GCF_012274545.1 Fukomys damarensis | reverse complement strand
CGTTGGGCTTCGGCGGGCACATCCGCGTCGCGGGGTCCATGGTCCACACTAGGCCGGCTCCTCTCGGTGTCCTGCACGCTGTCCACGGCGCACACCAACCATCTCGCCTCCTTCGGAGCACTTTCACTGCCCTAAAACCCCCTGTGCTCTGCCTGTCTCCTCCGCCCTTCCGACACTAGATTTCTTTACCTGTCCGTGGTTTTGCCTTTTCAAGAGTGCCACGCAGCTGTGA
>NW_022942194.1:0-207 GCF_012274545.1 Fukomys damarensis | reverse complement strand
TGAAAGCGTGTCTACAGTTTTACCTAATCTGAGGGTCCTTGTGTGACTTAGTCCTCTCTAGAGCAGCCTGTGAAGTCTGGATTGCGAACAACTGCAGAGGACTCTGAAGATCTTTTTTGGATTCTTCCTTGTAATGCAAACGACTCCTCTGTAAGAGTTTAACTCTACTCATTCACCCATTCTTTTCAACACCTACCAGAGATAAGA
>NW_022942193.1:0-367 GCF_012274545.1 Fukomys damarensis | reverse complement strand
ACAGGGTCTCACTATGTAGTTGAGACTGACCTGGAACTCACTATGTAGCTTAGGCTGGTCTCGCTCACAGGGATCCTCCTGCTTCAGCCTCCCGAGTGCCGAGATTACAGGCCTGAGCTACCACGCCCGGCAATATATTTATTTATTTGTTGCTCTGTGGATTTTAGCAGTTTGACTTGTGTCAGAATTGATTGTTTCATCTAAGTTATATTTTTGGCATACAGTCCCTGGTAGTATTCATTTATCATATTTTTAATGTTCATGGCTCACCAGTACATTCTATCCTGCGGTTATAACTCAGAGATGAGGACTCAGAACTGGCCCTGAAGTTTATAGTCTGAATTTTCTGGCAGAAGAGCTGAGAAGA
>NW_022942192.1:0-830 GCF_012274545.1 Fukomys damarensis | reverse complement strand
GCTGCACTGGCCAGACTAGGCTTAGTGGAGTGACCAGCACAAATCTGCTCAGGGGAATGGGTGCTTACAACATGGAGGTGTGACTAGGCATTGTAGTGACTAGTGGCCTTTTCCAGGCTCTTACTGTCCCATTCATAGAATTGGATGGAATAGTTGGTGAATGTGAAAGTTTAACATTTACTTAGGATAAAAGAAGAAAAAGTGCCCAGGAAGAAAAAGTGCTCTCAAAAGATATACTTTACAGAGTGGGTGTAGGCCAGTTAGAGTAGGAAAAGAAGTACATCCTGAAGAGTGCACAGCAGGCCGGCGAAAAGGCTCTTGGCAGCAGCTATGAACTTAATGACCACAGTCTTTTGTATCTCCCGCTCTGACATCAGATCTAAGCTATCCCATCCACAACCCACCAGAAGACTGGTATCGGGTTCAGGGCTCAGCTTGATCTCGTGCCAGAAGAATTGAACACAGCAGCCCCTGATTGGTGTCAGGTGCAGGGCTCAGTTCTATCTCATGAAGGTTTGTGCCAGAAGAATTGAAGATAGCTATCATTCCATGATTGGCATCAGGGCTCGAGAGCTGCTCTGCACCCGTGGTTAGCAAGTCTCTGCGATTGATGAGTCATGCCTAATTGCCCAGCTACTTTGCTGTGTCCTAATCTCTTGCTTCAGAGGAGAGTGGAGGGTTCTGACTGCAATAACCAGGGGATTGAGGCACCTGCCTGTGAGACTGGAGGCATGGCCAGTTGTTTGTGACTTTGCGTGGATGTAGGAACTGGGTGAGTGTTTCCTGTGTGATTCTCACCACCTCTCTTCCAGTGTGGTACACAGGCTCCC
>NW_022942191.1:0-479 GCF_012274545.1 Fukomys damarensis | reverse complement strand
AACAGTGTTTCAATCTCTGCCATGCAGAGACCTACAAACAAAAAGGAATAGAGTTGTACTCCACATAAGAGGTCGACTGCACTGGTAAACTCACAGAGGTGCAGAACATTTCTCTGTGGAGTACTGCACATTCAAAAACTGACCACTTTCGCTTTAAACGGCTAAGCGGCGAGACAAGCTGTCTTGGAAAACTGCACTTTAAACCGCAGGAGCCCTCTGTGAAGTGCGTTTGTGTTCTAACGTCAAACTGAAGCTATCCCCAAGTATACAGAGTTCGGGAGGCTTGTGTGCACACAGAGCTGCTAGGCACTCCCTTAGGCCTGAAGGGCTTCTCTGCTAAAAGTGCCTCACAACAGTGTTTCAATCTCTGCCATGCAGAAGCCTACAAACAAAAAGGAATACAGTTGTACTCCACAAAGAGGTGGACTTCACTGGTAAACTCACAGAGGTGCAGCACCTTTCTCTGTGGAGTACTTCAC
>NW_022942190.1:0-270 GCF_012274545.1 Fukomys damarensis | reverse complement strand
CATCTCTTAAGGTGGAGCTTGCCCAAATTCAGATATCTCAGCAGTTCTTCTCTGCAGGAAATTGTTCCACAATACGTCTAGAAAGAAAAGAAAGCAGAGTAGCATATTTCCAAAATAGAATTTCTACTGTTACTATATTGTATATTATCTAAATGTTCTACTTCTGAAAGAAGAGCTCATAAACTAGCAGTTGGTGTTAAATCTCTATTTGGTTCTAATAACTAGTTTTAAAGAAACAGAGAGACTAGGAAAACAACTAAGTGACGTTAA
>NW_022942189.1:0-209 GCF_012274545.1 Fukomys damarensis | reverse complement strand
AAAAAAAAAGAGCGCAGAGAAATCTTTACAATTTGGGGAAGAGAAAATCACCAACCTAAAATTCTATATTCTGCAAAATTATTTTTTAAAACCAAGAAGGCTGAAAACATTATCTCATAAGCAATAATCAAAAGAATTATTTCCCCGTAGACTTGCTTTGTAAGATGCTAAAGAGAGAAGTAGAATTATGACATAGACTCAGATCTACA
>NW_022942188.1:0-2291 GCF_012274545.1 Fukomys damarensis | reverse complement strand
ATGAGGACACACTGTAATGGTTTCATTCTACAAATACTAATGTAAACATTTTTAATCAATTAAAGATACTGAGGCAGGTACAAAATGACACTTAGGAAAGAGGACTTCTAGAACTGCTTCAGAAGGTGGAAGAAGGATAAGTGCATTCAAAGCACAAATGAGTATTTTGATTATTTTTATTATGATTTTTAATTTTATTTGATTATTTAAACATTTGTCACATCTTTTGATCACACTATGTACAGGTCTTTCACTTCCTTGGGTAATTGTACTCCTAAATGGTTTTGTTATACTATTTAAACAGGACTGTTTTCTTAATTTCTTTTTCAGACAGATCATTTTTAGTGAAAGGGAATGTTATTTATTTTCATAAATTGATTTTGTGTCTTACAATTTTGCCAAATGTGTTCATCGATTGCAAAAGAGTTTTGGTGGAATCTTTAAATTTTTCTGCATGTAAGATCATGTCATCATCAGACAGATAGTTATACTTATCCTCTCCTATGGATATTTTATATTCCTTTATCTTGCTTAACTTCTCTGGCACTACAACTGATAACATTGAAATATAAGGGTAATAAGAGACTACTATGAATAACTATATGCTATCAAATTAGTTGATTTAGAAGAAATTAATAAATTCCTAGAAACAAGTAACCTACCAAGAATGAAACAGGAAAACGCTGGAAATCCAAACACACCAATAGTGAATAAAAAGATTGAATCGGTACAATTATAAATTTCCCAATAAACAAAAGCCCAAGACTAGATGATTTCTTACTGAATTCTACCAAACATTTAAAAAACTATTATCAATTCTTCTCAAACTCTTCCAAAAAAATTAAAAAGGAGGGAATATTTCCAAACTAATTTTACAAGACCAGAACCACTGTAATAACCAAAGCCAGACACAGACACCACAAGAGAACTGTGGGCCATTACCACCAATAAACATAGATGGAATAACACTCACCAAAATATTAATGATTGTATTCAATAGTATAGTAAATAGATCATTTGCCATAATCTAGCAGGATTTATCCCTAGGATGCAAAGTTGATTTGACATTTCCAAATCAATAAATGGCCTCTCCTTAGTGACAGAATGAAGGACAAATGATATCTCAACAGATGCAGAAAAAGCATTCAACAAAATTTCACATTTTTTATGATTAAAAAAAGAACTCTTAACAAAATAGGCATAAAAAAATATTCCTCAACCCAATATAGACCATATAAGACAAGCTCATGGCTAACCAACATCATATTCTATGGGGAAAAGTTGAAGATCAGAAGCAAGACAAAAGTGCCCATTCTTAACCATTTCCAAACAAATAATTTTGATGAAAACACTTTAAAAACATGACACCTGTGTGATTTTTGATCACCCTTAGTGGAAAATGACCGTCCTGAAAATTATTTTCAGTGATCATCTTTTTGACCTCTTATTAAGTGGACTGTGGAAGCTCCTGGCTTGAGTTGTAGAATAGATTATACAGGGCTGTGTGATTTAGCTCAGTCGTTCTGGTGTCTGCCTTGCAAACACAAGGGCCTGAGTTCAATTCGCTGGTACCACCAAACAAAAAAAAAATGCATTTGCTAATTATATAATTATATGCTAGAGTGGGTTTTCAAATTGATTTCTTGACTATACGTGATTTTTTATTCTTTATATTTTTTCTTTCTCATAAATATGGGCTACAAATTCCATCTACATCATTTCTTGAGCCATATAACAGTTTAGTTTCTCCAAAAGTAATGGTCAGCACAGTAACCAGATGATACTTTATCAAAATGATTTTTAATTCTTACATCAAAACTGTTCATCTAATATTATTGTTTACATTCAATTACTATTTTGGTAGTGTAAAAATATTGTTCAGTATAGTAAGCATTGTTCTTGCAGTGACTTTCAGAGTCCTGAATCTATCACCCTTAGATTAAATGAATGGGTAAGCATTGAAAAATTGTGAGCTTGTAGGATTTTGCTACAAAAGGTCTCTTAAATAGTTGTTTAACTAATGAACAAAAAAGGTGCTCTATATTTGAGGATATGTGTTTACAGGTTAAAGAGAGAAGAACAGGTTTAGGCAAAACAAGAAAATGAGTGAACTTCTTGGTTCTTTCCCCCCCTTTTTGTCTCCATTTATTTCCCAAGCTTCGTGGCACCCCATTCCAAAATGAGATCCCACACCCACTCAAATGAGTAAATTATTGACTCTGAAATAAAGACCTTTGTCTTTTGACAGGTGTTCCCTTGAGATATATCTCTACCTTCTTCTTGCTTTTACT
>NW_022942187.1:0-588 GCF_012274545.1 Fukomys damarensis | reverse complement strand
ATGCAGAAATCAACAAAAGAGCAAGTTAGCCCTGTAATTATTTTGTTTAAGGATTATCCCAAAACTCTTTATTAAAAAATGTTTCAGGCACATTGATCAGACAAATATACTAACTTAGACCACAGAATTTAAAGTAAATTTACCAATCAGTTAAGATGTTTTCTTAATGGGTGCTCTATTCTCATACTTGATTATGGATAGTCAAGAAATTTGTCTTCTCTTTTGGCATCATGAGACAGGAGTCAGTCTTTGCTTGTGATTTGCCAAGACTCATTGCAGGCTGTGTATAAACCAAGAACTTTCTTATCTGATATTTGACCTATTTATTCTCTTTACCAACTTAGGTAAAGATTCTAGTTTAAACTCAGTCTGGTGGTTTAGACCCTTTTTAAAAATCTTTATCTTATTTTTTTTATTTCAGTTTTTTTCCTGTATTTACTTGTTATGGACCGGGAGCTTGGAGTTCATTCGCTGTTGTTGTTGCCATGGTGGTGGTGGTATGGTGAAACTGGTTCAGACAGCTGCTTTTTTCATCCATGGAAAGAGTCAGATAAACAGAAAGAGGAGATATATAAGACAATTATCTCC
>NW_022942186.1:0-203 GCF_012274545.1 Fukomys damarensis | reverse complement strand
AGCGGCGAGAGAAGCTGTTTCCCAGGGAAAACTGCACTTTAAACCGCAGAAGCCCTCTGCAATGTGCGTTTGCGTTCTAAGGTGCAACTGAAACTATCCCCAAGTATACAGAGATCTGGAGGCTTGTGTGCACTCAGAGGTGCTATGCACTCTCTTAGGACTGAAGGGCTGCTCTGCTAAAAGTGCCTCACAATAGTGTTGCA
>NW_022942185.1:0-237 GCF_012274545.1 Fukomys damarensis | reverse complement strand
TCCACTTCTGGGTTACCCACTTTGTCGGGGTGTGTGTGTTCATAGCAGTACTGTGACGGTTCTTTATTTTGAGAGGGAGATTGAGATGGGATCTTGGAGCTTTCATTATCATCACTGAACTCCATCTATAAGAAATTTTGAAAAAGTACTGGTTTCAAAAAAGATGAAAAAGTTTGGTTTTGAATAAGAAGCAGTTTGTTTCCGTGTGTGTCAGGACTTTAACCTTCTGCCTGTTTC
>NW_022942184.1:0-251 GCF_012274545.1 Fukomys damarensis | reverse complement strand
AAAAAAAAAAAAAAAAACCAAACCCCCCCAAACATAAAAGACCCAATCCTAAAAAGGGCATTTGAAATGAACAGACATTTCTGGGACAAACAAGATGAATGTAACTGTACTGTATCCCTAAAATGTACCAATAAACTCAATTAAATCTGGGAAAAAAAAAAGAAAATAAACATGTGAAAAAATGTTCAACATCACTGGTCATTCGAGAGAGGCAGATGAAAACAACACTGAGATTCCACCTCACCCCACAA
>NW_022942183.1:0-219 GCF_012274545.1 Fukomys damarensis | reverse complement strand
AAGCTAGGTATGGTATTTTCAAATTAGATTACTGAATATGTTTCTAATAAACAATATCATGCCTTTTATGACCGAAAATGTATAAAAAAGAATTAAGGACCTGATTAAAAAAAAACTAAGCATAACCTTTGTGTTCCTTGTAATACTAAACTATGATTTTCAACTTAGAGTGTACTGCCTTTGTACTACCAAGACACAGATGCATGAAACCCTTCAAGT
>NW_022942182.1:0-286 GCF_012274545.1 Fukomys damarensis | reverse complement strand
GTGATTTTCAAGCCATTTTTGTTTGCTAACGCTGATAATATTTAAGCTCCTACCCTTCACACGCCCCCCATTCTTTTTCATTGGAAACATGTTTGCAGCACATGAAGTTTACATTCATTTTGGGGAATAGGTGATCTATGTAACACAACTTATTATTTTTTTTAATTCCCTTCCATTCACCACTCACAAAAGAAGAAATTCTAGGTTCTGGGCTGTGGAGGACTTAAAGAGAAATAGTGCATCAACATCTATTTTTTAAACCACATGTTTTAAGAAGAAAGGTCCT
>NW_022942181.1:0-277 GCF_012274545.1 Fukomys damarensis | reverse complement strand
ATCTCATTTAGTCTTTATAACAACTGTATGAAACAGATGCTATTATTATGTTTATTGGTTTGTCGTAGAAGAAAATGGGGCTCAAAGTAATTGCATAATTTAATTGATCGGTTTCATAGCCTAAATGGGAAATAGGTTTTGCACCTTAAAATTCTGGCTCTGGCCCTCACAGACACATCGAGTAGTTTCAGTCTTTTTTCTGTGGGTGTCCATCTCCCTTTTACATCACCTGATTAGGGAACAAGAGTAAGGGAGGGGAGAGTTGAGATGAGAAGAG
>NW_022942180.1:0-494 GCF_012274545.1 Fukomys damarensis | reverse complement strand
GAAGTATAATAACTCATAGCAGTATGACACAATATAAGAGTCTATATCTAGATTGTAGTTCTCTTTCTTTAGCCGTGCGTAGACTCACCAGCTTTTGGTGTGGTGAGAGCAGGGCTTTGAGTGCGTTGTCTCTTGGCCTCTTAGAGTCGGATTCCCTGGAATTCTGTTTTACTCTAGAGTGGTGTAGCTGAGTTTCAGCTACCTTGATAGCTGTGGGAGTAACTATAAGTGACTCATATGGCCCTTTCTATATAGGTCAGAAAGGGGTCCTTTTCTAAATTTTAACATCACAGGGAGATCTTTTTTATTTTTAATTTACCCTTGAATATTTTTTTTTAATACTTGCACAATTTTAACCCCTGTGATTTTTATACTGGATAAGCCCAAGAGAAAGTCTCTACAACCTCTGTTATAAATGTTGGCCCATTGTTACTGCCTATGGAGAGAGGCAGACCAAACCTTGGAATTAAAAAAATATTATAGCTATTTTGTCA
>NW_022942179.1:0-481 GCF_012274545.1 Fukomys damarensis | reverse complement strand
ACAAAGTTCAGTTACCTAATTAAGGGAATGAAGATTAGAGAGTTGACTTAGCTATTGCTGTTCAAGATGAGTTTTTGATATACATGGTAAATAATCCAACAGATGATGGGTGGGGGAGGAATTAATAGTGGAAGATATAGTAAGTTTTAAAAGTAAGGGTAAAGTTTAAAAGGTAAATAACAAATGTGTGTCTTTCTCATACACACAAATATATATGATATACACACACATATAAATGACTTATGGGTTGGTGTGTATTTTTGGTCGGAGAAGCCAAGCATAACAAATGCTTACCAAAGAGTTCCAAATCATTCCATAACTTTTTATTCTCTCTCATCTGTCATCCCAAAATGCTGGTGAGATTGACTTCAAGAAACACAGTCAACTTTTGTTTTTGGAGACCGCAGGATAAATATTACAGATTTGGAACTATTTGGCTCAAGACTTCAAAGCCTTGAATAAAACTGCTGGATGATTTGGA
>NW_022942178.1:0-217 GCF_012274545.1 Fukomys damarensis | reverse complement strand
TTACCTATAAAAATTTTCAGTTTGATCAAAAAAAAATCCTTGTGTTTATCATTACTTTTTTTTTTCCTCATCAGTGTGGGTAGCTGCTCTTGTTTATAATTTCAGACTTCTTCCATCTTTTCTTTTTAAAAAATATTTTGTACCCAAAAGAAGTCTTATATTTTATATTAAACACAAACATATGCTTGGACACAAGGTGTATTTCTGCGTGTTTCTG
>NW_022942177.1:0-226 GCF_012274545.1 Fukomys damarensis | reverse complement strand
TTATCCTTGGTATCACATGGGAGGAAAGTCAGAATATAAAAATATAAGTGTGTATGTGAAAGAGTAATCAACATACAGAAATACATATGTATCACTTCTGAACACTTGGTGGTCATCGTTTATCAGGAATTTTAATTATCTATCCTAATAAAAAGATTGTTGCATCTTGTGAAAAAAACATTTCTTTAATTTAATTCAATTTCTATTACTGGAAAGTGATTGTATA
>NW_022942176.1:0-240 GCF_012274545.1 Fukomys damarensis | reverse complement strand
TCAGAGTCTGAGGTTGAGAACCTTGTAGAGTTCTAACCTGCAGAAACTGAACTCAGGGAGTTCAATTCTGGCCTTGCAGACAGAAACGAGTCTGAATATCACTGTACTACACAGCTGGTTCGCGGAGATCAATGGATTCCGCTCTGCACACTGCTGCCCACATTGTATACCAGCAATAGCAGAGTCAAGCCTCAAAGGGGATCCTTTCTTTCTCCTTTCTTTTCTTTCTTTCCTTCTTTC
>NW_022942175.1:0-320 GCF_012274545.1 Fukomys damarensis | reverse complement strand
CCCCCCCCACCGGCCAGCCACCCCAGAGAACCAGGCAGACAATGAAACCTGAGGGCTCAGGCTTTGGGGGCTTGTTACATTTGGCAGAGAGAAGGGTAGTTGTATCCTGGACTGGGAGCCTCATGAATTATGCTGAGTGGTCAGGAGTTTGGAGCAGAGACACAAGGTTAAAGACATTAAGCATGACAAGTCATAAAAAACATCATTCTCTTCCTGTGTTCTCTCCCATTTGAATTCTTGAGGAAACTCTATCCTTTCTAGACTCTCCGAGTGTGGTAGTGTGTGTGTGTGTGTGTGTGTGTGTGTGTGTGTGTGTGTGT
>NW_022942174.1:0-593 GCF_012274545.1 Fukomys damarensis | reverse complement strand
ATTATTGGATTAATGTGCTAGGACTGTGATTTTTCTTTTTATTTTCAAAATTGCTTTTAAGGTTATATGATTCAGTATGAACAAAATTATACTCAAAAGGATATTTGGGGAAACAAGAATGAAGATCTGTTTGTCCATGTACCTGCTTCCCACAGTGAATGCAATCATTATGTTTTGCAAACGTACTAATAAAAATAAATTTTGGAAAAAAAGATTTGGGCAGAACAATTGGGAGAGGAAAACAGCAAGTTGTGGATGGGTGGGTCAGGGCACTGTGGCCTCTTTTCCTTGCTCTGACCTCTCCTCTGTAGCTCAGCACCCACTAGGGCTTTGGCTTCCAGACAGACGTTTGAGAGAGCAGGAGGAAGGTAGTAAGGGTCAGGTCTCAGGTGTGCCAGGATCACCAAGTATGCAGGGCCGCTTGACCCCCAGGTGGAGCAGGACTCTGAGCTAATCCCAAGTGCTAACTCTCAGGTGGAGAAATCCTTTAACTCTACCCTACGAAGAAGGGGAACCCCTAGGGTACTTTAGGATCTGACTTTACACTCTGGTTCTTTATTCCCATGGTCTGTGGCCCTATCCAAATCCTACCT
>NW_022942173.1:0-291 GCF_012274545.1 Fukomys damarensis | reverse complement strand
CATCAAACACAAGGTGCCAGGAAGGAGCCAAGACCTGTTGCCAGAAGTAATTCCAAGTTGAACCCTCTGCTGCCACATGCTCCATGAAATAGTAAGCCCTGCCCTGAGAAAGAAAGAAAAATCTTTCAAGAACTTCAATTTGGAGAAAACAGATTTATAAACTGACTGAAGCTTCAGATTTCAGTGGCCCTAGAAACCAATTTTATAAGAAGACACGGATAAGCCGGACGTGGTGGCACACGCCTGTAATCCCAGCACTCAGGAGGCTGAGGCAGGAGGATTGCTGTGAGT
>NW_022942172.1:0-577 GCF_012274545.1 Fukomys damarensis | reverse complement strand
GATAGAGTTAGGATGAGGAGTAGGTAAGTGAAAGTATTGGAGGAGGTTTTAAATGAAGCCAGAGGATGTAGAATGACCATAAAATCTTTACAAAACTATTGACTTCAAAATGGGTAGACAGAGTGCAAGAGTAAGGACAAGATTATATCCCCTTACAGTAACAGGGGCTCACTTTCCCTTGAATCTACTGATCCATGAGTGAGGTAAAATTTAAAATGACAGAAGAAAAGAACATAAAGAAAAAATAAAAAATGATAAAAAAGAAGTCTGAGTTAGGGTAGGAGCAGGAATAGAAAGGAAGATGAGGGATAATATGGTGGAGCAAGAGACTGAGTTGGAGAAAGAGGACAGAAAAAAAAAAGAAATTGCAGGGTGGAATGAGAAAAAGAAAGAAAAAAGAAGAGTTTGAAGAGCCTCTTTCAGACTATCTCTCTGCTGTCATAATATAAAATTTGCACAGCCATGTGCAGAACCATGTCCCTTAATCTCAACTAGCCAATGGCAGATCCCCACGACTCAGACTGACCTCAGGCCACAAGGCCTAAATTGAGTTGCCTGACGTGCAGGGTTGAACTCC
>NW_022942171.1:0-205 GCF_012274545.1 Fukomys damarensis | reverse complement strand
AAGTAGTTACTCAAGAATACAAGACATAGACCAAAAAGATTCTCATTCACAAGAAAAAAAAAAAAGGTAAAACATAAATCTATCTTTTCTGTGTACTAAGATAATCTAATGCATATGTTTTCGTGTGTGTGTGTGTGTGAGCGTGTATGAACAGTTCAATATTGAAGGCAGGATATTTCACTTCGCAGCTAATGCAGTACCAGAA
>NW_022942170.1:0-1169 GCF_012274545.1 Fukomys damarensis | reverse complement strand
CCTTCCCTATTTACAAAGACTTTGTTTCCATTTTTCCTTTTTTCACATTTTTCTTTTCCCTTACTTCCTTTTTCCTCCCCTTCCCACTTCTCCTTTAGCCATTTTCTTCCTATTTACACTATCGATTATAGCATTTGAACCTAATTTACACTTTTTAAGTTTTTCACACCAGAGAAACTATTAGGTATTTACTCAAGTGTGTCCTACTTATTTCACTTGAGAGAATGGCCCCCAAAGTGCATCCATGATTGAACTTGGAACATTGTGCTTGTGAGGCGTGCAACAGAACCACTGAGCTAAATCCCCAACGCTGTGTGGTGCCCCTCTGCCGTGCCGTCCTGCTTTGGAACCAGCTGGTTATGGCCTGAAACCTTTACAAACTGAGCTAAGATAAACTTTTATTTCTTTAAGTTTGTCAGGTATTTTGTCTTGGAAGTGAGAAAGTAACTAAGACATGCCAATTTAGGGTTTTAGTAATCTTGTGTGGTAACTACTTCTGAATGATGTGAACTAGCAAGTTGTCAAGGGGACATTTTAAACTGCCATAGTAGGTGCCATAAAACTTTCAAGACAGGGTGGGGATTGGTTGCTGATTAGTTTAAATATATTCATTTTAGGCAAGGTAGATATGATGAACAATGTCACATTTTAAAAATAGTTACATAAGGCCAGGGATTTAGCTCAGTGGTGCAGTGCCTGCCTCTCAAGCACAAGCAAGGTCCTAAGTTCGATTCCTGGTACCAAAAAAAAGTTTTTTGTTCTTTTAAATAATGTGTTCGTAGCAATGTGGAGTAGAAAGAACAAATGTTTCACTATAACTGAAGATAATAAGTGATAGAACTTTTCTTTCATTCATAATTGTTCATGTTCTTTTAATATTTATCCTAGATTCATTCCTTTAGGTTAGGCAGACTTGTACAAAAGAGTATTTTTTTTTAATGGAAAATAAAGGCTATCTTGGTTCAGACACCTTAAATTGGAACTTTCTCTTAGAAGCTGACTTAAGTATACATGCAATTGAAAGTGGCCTCTGTTCCAGTTCTTACTCCTTAATTAACAGGAATGTGTACGTATTATCTTAGGCTCTGCTATTTTGTCTGGTTGCTAACTTTACTATTGATGTCTTTTGTGGACGAGCATATGAAATATTTTTAGTGCCTATGTAAAAA
>NW_022942169.1:0-213 GCF_012274545.1 Fukomys damarensis | reverse complement strand
AAAAATACATATCACAGACTGCCAATATAGACATGCTAATTGTAACAAATAATGTGCATTGTCAACATTAAATTCAACTTCATCTTCCTGACTAATCTAGCATTTCATGATATAGAGGAGAAAATAAGTGAATCATATTTTTCTCAAATGGTCACATTCACATTGGCAAATAATAGTTGCTCCTATTTTTTCATTTTCCTTTTAATATATTTT
>NW_022942168.1:0-1233 GCF_012274545.1 Fukomys damarensis | reverse complement strand
CCTCCTTCAATTCCCCTCATCTCTTGGTCTCTTACCCTCCTCCCTTCACCCCCTCTACCTCTTGGTACCTTTCCCTTTTGCAGAAAAATCTACTGGGTTATTTCCACTATGTGTCTTCTAATTTGTTCTTTGATTTATTTTGAGTCTCTCGTATGAGAGAAATTTTGTTACTTAAGCTCACATGTCTAAATTATTTCAGTTAACATAGTCTCATGGCACATCACATCCCTTTTCCTAAAAGTTATTTCATCCCTTTTTATGGCAGAATAGTACTCCATTGTGTATAAATACCAGGTTTTCTTTATCCATTCACCTACTGATAGTCATGTTGGCCATTTCCAAAATTTAGCTATTATGAGTTCTGCTGCTATAAATATGGTTGTCTATGTGTCATTCAGGAAGCTATCCAGAAGGAGAGTAGCTAGGTGGAATGGAATGTCCAGTTTTAGTTTTACGAGGAGCTTCCATACTGATTTCCACAGTGCTTGTATCAGTTTACACTCCCAGTAACAATACTGGGAGACTGCAGGAAAAAACAAAACCCTTCAGTTCAAAAATTTTTATCAACTTCGGCATAACAGAAATATACCCAGTTCACAGAGTAGAGTGATATTAGAGAAGGAGGTTTTTCTGTTTGCATGGAGTAAAAGAAAATGAGTAAGTAGGTTGGCAGCTAGGGAGATGACCTGTTACAAAGTTTTGATGTAAATGTAGATAGAGGAGGAGATAGGTTGATAGGGCGGTAAGCGCAATGAAAAGAAATCAGCTGTGTTGCTGAGGTCATTGGCTGAAGATCTGTTTTCAGAGAGGAAAGTCATGTGACTGGAGATCTCATGGACTGGGAGACCTGGCTGCAAAATGGCACTGAAGGAGCTGGAAGAAGGCCAGGTAGTGTCCAGCAGGGTGACATGACAAGGGACAAGGGGACAACTGCAGTCATGTCAGTGGCCCTTTCTGAGCATAAGAAATCATAGCTTGTTCTTCTGTGGCTAGTTGATAAATCATAAAGCACATGTGGACATGTTTGTATTGCAGTGGTTAATAATGTCTTCTCTCTGATTATTTAAAAGCTCATAATAAGAGAGCTGATATTTTCATGAGAGTATTAAAATTTATGAGTTTTTTTTTGTGTGTGTGTGTCCCATTTAAAACAGAAACATGGGAAGGGTACATTTATTCCCTCAAGAAATAAAATTGCAGTGAAGTTGGCCCTTGAGAAATTCTTCTTGGAAC
>NW_022942167.1:0-300 GCF_012274545.1 Fukomys damarensis | reverse complement strand
AATTTTAATTTTATTGGTACATTTTAGGTATACAATATACTGACATTCATCAATGAAGATTTGTACCTTTGCAAAATATATTTTACTTTTCTTTTCAGCTTTAATTGAGTTTATTGGTAATTTTAGGGATACAGTACAGTTACATTCATTGTTGGGATCTTGTACCTCTACATGACAAGTCTTGATTGTCATTTTTTCCCCTTACCTCTGAGCTCCCTTCACCCCCTCCTCCCCTCTCCATCTAAAAACACTTTATTTTCATCTTTTCATTCTCTCACATTTTTTTCTTTTCCCTTTTTA
>NW_022942166.1:0-221 GCF_012274545.1 Fukomys damarensis | reverse complement strand
TATTTTCCTTTGTTCATTATCCCCAATTAGAAATTTGAATGAAGGTCTCCATTAAGCAAATACTGATCTCTTTTCCCACATTTTGTGGAACAGGAGCCACCAAGCTTTTTGTATTTCCCTCCAAGTTGTGTGCATGAGCTAGATTACTGAGAACCAGGTTTGGTGGTAGAATCATTCTCATTCTGAGTGTTTATTGGTAGAAGAGTACAACTCAGTCAAAA
>NW_022942165.1:0-354 GCF_012274545.1 Fukomys damarensis | reverse complement strand
AGTTTGTGAGCTTCCCAACAGATATTCTCAGGGAGTAGCTGGCTCGCACAAAATGGAGGGCAGCTCCCAGCCCAGGCTGACTCCCAGCTTCCCAGTAACAAAACCATCTCCATTGTGGAGTCTGAAGCTAACAAAATTGTCTAACAAAAACCTGGACATAATGTAAGTGTTAAAAGGCCATGGTTAAAGAGTACAACTTACGTAAAATTGAAACCTAAGAAAAGAAAAATGGAAACAAAGTCTTTGCAGATAGGGAGGGGTGGAGTGGTTGATGGGAGGGCAGGGGAATGGGGAAAAAATAAGAAGGGAAATGGATTATGTCAAGGTGCCAATTTCCAATGATGAATGTCATTA
>NW_022942164.1:0-394 GCF_012274545.1 Fukomys damarensis | reverse complement strand
TTTTCTTTTTTCAGGTATTATGAGGAATCTGCCTTGTGAATGCATAGAACAAAGTATGATGATTCACAAATTTGCGCCTGAAATTTCATTTGTCTGTAATTCATGGTATCCTTAAATCTCATATTTATTTATATATTTCCCACTCCGTACTTCTAAACATTAGTCCACTTCTCCTTGGAAATACTTACAAGTATGCCATTGAAAACCAAAATTTAGAGTTCCTGTTATGTGTTCAGTGGAGAAGAGATGATGGATCAGTCTGAAGGGAGCAATTAACATAAATATTTCATTTTAATGATAAATTTTTGGCAGGCAAAATAGCAAAATTGCGTTGTCACTTCTTTCTTTGGCCCTTGCAAAATAGTACATTTTGCATATTTAAAATAATAAATTT
>NW_022942163.1:0-247 GCF_012274545.1 Fukomys damarensis | reverse complement strand
CCAAAATCTCCTCTGATCCTCTTCTGCCCAAGTCCTCCCCTTTCTAAGCACATTTCTGATACCCGCTCTTTGAAGGACTCCTCATCTTCTTCAGACTCTCACACACCATTCCCCCTGACTCAAAACTACCATTTCTCTCCCATGCAGTTAGGAGGCACTTAAAAGTAAAATTTGAAAACCTCACACTGAGTGTGGCAAGGCAGAGAAGCCGAAGAGCACCATGAGATACATAGAATCTGGATTTAGA
>NW_022942162.1:0-200 GCF_012274545.1 Fukomys damarensis | reverse complement strand
ACAAATCTTGATTCTAATCCCTTCCCAGAGACTAACCAGTGTGCAGCTTTGAGAAACTTAACTGTACTTTTTGCTTTTCATTTTTGTTTCCCTGGAAAGAAAGTAAGAAAGGAAGAAAGAAAGAAAGAAAGAAAGAAAGAAAGAAAGAAAGAAAGAAAGGGAAAGAAAGAATATGGTATGAGTGGTCTTTCATATAAAAC
>NW_022942161.1:0-208 GCF_012274545.1 Fukomys damarensis | reverse complement strand
AAGTGTGTGCGAGGATGCAGGGCAGCTGGAACTCCTATTTACGGCTTCACGCATGTAAAATGGCATAGGCAATTCAAAACAGTTTGGCATTATTTTAAAGAATTATGGCAGGGCATTGTGGCATACACCTGTAATCCTAGCACTCGGGAGGCTGAGGCAGGAGGGCTTCAAGGCCCACCTGGGCTACACAGTGAGTCCCTGTCTCAAG
>NW_022942160.1:0-230 GCF_012274545.1 Fukomys damarensis | reverse complement strand
TCATAGAAATAAAATGAGAAAAAAATAGGGATTAATTTATCCGTAATTTAAAGAAAATGGCAAGAAGGCCACATAAAAGAAAAAGAATAAATTTAATATACTGAAAGATTTTTAGTGTGCATAGTATATACCCAAAATGATCTGTCTTATAATACACTAGGTGAAGCCATCATGAACTGCTGTGCCAACTCAGATAATTTATTATTATTAATGCTATCTGCCTGCCTGAT
>NW_022942159.1:0-669 GCF_012274545.1 Fukomys damarensis | reverse complement strand
ATGTGATGGAGGAAGTCCATTCCCCTCAGGGTTGGAATGAAAGACAGAAAGAAAGAGACCAGTGTTCTATACAAGTCCTATTGTGCCTCCATGACCTAAGACTTTCCACCAGACTCTATTTCAAAGATTTCCTCCATTGCCTTCTAGTGGCAATAAGTTAAGGACGAATCTTTGAAAACATGGACCTTTGGAAAATGTTTCAGATGCAAACTATAGCAATAGATATTATTATCCCCATTTTATATATAGTGAGACTCAGAAGGAAAGAAAAGAACTTGTTCTCAAACACTGTATTAACTTCATTGCTACATAACAAACTACCACAAAATTAACAGCATAAATTAACACACATTTGTTTCCTCAAAATCTCCACAGGAGGAACCTGGGTACAACTTGTTTAGATCTTTTACTCAGGATCTCTTAGGGCTAAACTCAAGGTATTGGACCAGTTGCAGCCTTATCTGGATGCTTGTTTTTAGAAGAATCTATTCCAAATTCACTCAGATTTTGAAAAAATTATTGTCCTTGTAGCTGTATGACTGAGGACCCCTGCTTCTCACTGGCAATCAGCAGGAGAATCCTACAGGTCATTGAGCCCATCCACTGTGCTGCCACAGGGCCCTCTTCACAGGCAGTTTATATGGCCTTTTGTTTTTCCAATGCTAGAAG
>NW_022942158.1:0-261 GCF_012274545.1 Fukomys damarensis | reverse complement strand
TTTAATATGTATGTGTTATATGTGTGGCTATTATAAATATTAGTGAAAGTATATTTATATACACTATGAATATGTATGCATATACGTGTGCTTTTGAATCCATCAGAAAACCACAGAATTTACTGAGCACGTGTGCCTATTACAGAGCTTAGACTTTAGGTAGTGAGGAGATATTCAAGGGCTGCATCTGGGAATGGGAAGACCTAAAGTCTCTCTTACAGTGCACTTTGAAGATGATCCGTGAGGGATGCTTTAAGTAGA
>NW_022942157.1:0-207 GCF_012274545.1 Fukomys damarensis | reverse complement strand
AACAAAGAAAGAAAGGGACGAGGTCCCATAATCCCCTTCAGGACATGTTCCCAGGGAACTAAGGACTTCCCATAAAGCCTCTCCTCCAAATTATTCCACTATACCTCCATGTTCCTCCATATCCTAGTAGCACCACAAAGCTTTTAACGCATAGCTCTTTGGGGATATTTGTCAAATGCAGCAAGTATGAAAATGTCTGAGGAGCAT
>NW_022942156.1:0-213 GCF_012274545.1 Fukomys damarensis | reverse complement strand
ATTAAATCTTCAACTGAAAACAAAATTTAATTTTAAGTCTAAAATTATGCCATTAAATGAGGATTGATGACGTGTGTGGTGAAAGTAGGCAAAATACCCTCACCAAATAGTCATTCAAAAATCTCAACCTGCAAAATAACTAATAATTGTGTCTTTTCCCAAATGTACTCACTCAGCTAGATCTTTATAAGCTCTTAATTCATGTTTCACACT
>NW_022942155.1:0-1868 GCF_012274545.1 Fukomys damarensis | reverse complement strand
CAAAGAATACCTGAGAAACTTCATGAATATCAAACCAGCACTACAAACAATTCTAAACAATATCCTAGAAAAAAAAACAAACAATGAAGGTCACAATACCATGAAGCCCAATAGAGCAAATCAATTAGACAAGGCAAGAAACTAAAGGGAGAGGGGCGAAAATTAAAAGGAGCCAACAACAGGGCAATAACATGACAATGATAAGTCAATATATATCAGTTATAGCCATCAATGTCAATGGCCTCCATTCACCAATCAAGAGAAACAGACTTGCAGAATGGATTAAGAAGCAAAATCCAACAATATGTTCTATATAAGAAAAACACTTAGTTCAAAATGAAGCTCATAGACTTAAAGTGAAAGGATGGAAAACAGTTCTCCACAAGACAGAAGCCCAGAAAAAAGCAGAGGTAGCTATCTTATTCACAGACAAATAAATTTCAAACCAAAACTGATTAAGAGAGACAAAAAGGCCACTACATTCTTATTAAGAAAACAACCCAAGAGGAAGAGATGACAATCATAAATATATATGCACCAAATATTAATTCCCCCAACTAAAACAAATATTAAGGGACATGAAAAACCAAATTAGCTCTAATAAAATTGTAGTGGGGGAACTACATACCCCAATATCACAAATAGATTATATATACAAAAATCAACAATGAAATACTAGAACTGAGCCAAGCTTTTTAACAAATAAATTTACTAGATGTCTACAGAATGTTCCAACCCACAAAATCAGAATACACATTCTTTTTGGCTGCACACAGGTCATTCTCCAAGATAGACCACATACTAGCTTATAACATGTTTAAATAAATGCAAAGGAATCAAAGTTATCCCGTGTATATTATCTGACCATAGTGCAACTAAACTGGAGATCAATAGCATAAGAAACTGTAAGAAATTCACAAACACATGGAAACTGAATAGCACTCTCCTGAAAAATGAATGGGTCACAGAGGAAATTAAAGAAATTAATCAGTTTTTACAAATAAATGATAATGCCAATACAACATTCAGGAATTTATGGGACACAATGAAAGAAGTTCTACACTGGAAATTCATAGTAGTGAATGCCCACACTAGGAAAACAGAGTAAGCTCAAATAAACAACCTAATGATGAATCATAGACTCTTAGAAAAAGAAGAGTGAGAAAAAAGCAAATCTCATACAAGAGAGGAAATTATAAAGATCAGAGCAGAAGTCAATGCAGTGGAGTTTAGAAGAACAATACAAAAAAAATCAATGAATCTAAGAGTTAGTTTTTTGAAAGAATAAATAAAATTGATAAACCCTTAGCCAACCTTGTCAAAAAAAAGCTCAGATCATGCAATTAGGAATGAAAAAAGTGAAGTCACAACAGATCCAGGAGAAATCCTGAGCATCATCAATACCTACTCCAAGAACCTGTACTCTAATAGAATGGAAAACACAGAAGAAATGGACAGATTTCTCAATACATAAGAATTATCAAAGTTGAATGAAGAAGATAAAAATTCCGAACACCATAATTTCAATCAGTGAAATTGAAAATGTAATTAAAAGTTTATGAATGAAGAAAAGCCCACATCTTGATGGATTCACTGCTGAATTCTTCAAGGCATTTAGAGAAGAACTGCTGCCAGTAGTCTTTAAACTCCTCAATGAAATTGAAAAGGAAGCAATACTTCCAAATTCATTCCTTGGAGCAAATGTTACATTGATTCCCAAACCAGGGAAGGTCCCAAACAAAAAAGACAACTGCATAGATGCAAAAACCCAATAGGATACTGGCAAACAGAATACAGAGTCATCAAGAAGATCATACACTCTGACCAACTTGGATTTATTCTAGGGATATGAGGGTGGTTCAACATAC
>NW_022942154.1:0-679 GCF_012274545.1 Fukomys damarensis | reverse complement strand
AAAAAAAAAGGCAGAATTGACCCCTTTTGACTCCAAAATTAGATTTGTTAGGAAAACCGAAAAGTATGATATGTCTGTGTGAGCATGTAGCAGTTCAGCTAGATCTTGTTTTTCACTTTCCTGAATTAACTCTGATTGTGATTACTGGTTAGGTAGATTAGTGGTTTGAGGGAAAAAGCTCATGACTCAGATTGGACCAAGCAGAAAAAAATTACAATTAACATTTTTGTAATTCTTTAAGCTTCTATTTCCTCATGTGAAAAATAAAGCTAATAACCCTTCTTGTGTAGATTTTGTAAATCCCAAATGATCCAGGGGTAGTGGTCACCACCCATTCCCCCTTTTAATTCTTTAACCTGAGCTCCCTGCAAGAACCAGATGGACCCTGGCATGTCAACCAAAGAGTAGTTCAATTGTAGTTGCTGTGTTGGATATGGTATCTTTCTTAGATGAGATTAATGTAGCTTTAGGTCCATGGTATCCAACCAAAAGCAGTTTCCTTTGATGTGATCTCCATTCAGGTAGCCTGTGTTCACCCTTCTGCCCTCGGCCATACAACAGTGCCAAGGGTCCCGAACCAGCTGGACATTCTGCAAAATACCACACTGGCCTAGCCTGCTGTGGGCTAGAGGATTGTGTGGACAGGAGGTGACCTCAGAGAGGAGCAGGGAGACCCCAA
>NW_022942153.1:0-270 GCF_012274545.1 Fukomys damarensis | reverse complement strand
AGATTCAGGATATATTTTGTAGCTGTCTACATATAGGTGGCACTTAAGCACTGGTGTGGATCCGCTAGGAATAGTGTGGAAGGAGAGGAAAATGGATTAATCCAACAATTGAAGGCATTGATGGACCAACTGAGGGATTCTGTCAGCTAAAGTCTGGGAGGCATGTTAGCCTGCTTGGGCTGTTATAACAAAATACCACAGCCTGTTTACCTTAAACAACAAAAGTATATTGTCTCACAGTTCTAGGGCTGGGCACCAAAGATGGAGATG
>NW_022942152.1:0-306 GCF_012274545.1 Fukomys damarensis | reverse complement strand
CAGCACTCAGGAGGCTGAGGCAGGAGGATCACTGTGAGTTCCAGACCAGCCTGGGCTACACAGGGAGTTCCAGGGAAGTCTGAACGAGATAGTGAGATCCTGTCTCAAAAAACTAAAAAAACAAAACACATACACAAAAAACAAAAAACCAGACTGGCAGAATGGATCAAGAAATGACATCCAATAAAATATGCTTCCTACAAGAAACATATTTAAGTAAAAAAGAAATTCATAGACTGAAAGTAAAGGATGGAAAACAATAGTCTATATCTCAGGAACCCAGAAAAAAGCAGGTGTGGCTATTCT
>NW_022942151.1:0-224 GCF_012274545.1 Fukomys damarensis | reverse complement strand
TGAATAGTGTTCCCTTGCCATTACTACGTGAAGACTACTCTCAGATTATTTCTCTACATGGAGGCTAGGGCTCTTGATATCTTTAAAGGGGTAAAAGTCAAGGCATATCAAGGGTAGGAAGACCTTAACCCAATGATTTTCACCTTTGCGAGTACTCTCTCGAAATAATAGGATTCCCACAAAGATTATCTTAATTTAAACACTGTGGGCAGAGCCTTCTCTGC
>NW_022942150.1:0-555 GCF_012274545.1 Fukomys damarensis | reverse complement strand
TGAGGAAAAAACAAAAGAAATCCCTGAACTCCAGCTTTCAGATGTGTGGCTCTTTCACTCGGGTCAAACAACCATTCATGTGGGGTCCTACAATCAATTTTAGCAGAAGCAGGGACCCTGCGGAAGAGAAGGCTACCTTTGCTGAGTCCCTCGCCAGGGATATACTGTACTGCTCACGTAGGTCATAGGACCTGCCGTAGGGCTTTCTAAAAAGATGACGCTTCAATAAAGCTCAATGACCCTGCCTGGTCACCCCACCCCTTCTTGACACCGAAGGCTCCAACTAGTAGCACAGTCCTATTTTTCAGCCATTCAACAAGGACCCGACGCTTGCAACAAGTTTGTGAAGGTGTGTACAGAGATTTCATCACAGGTCCCAGCCCAGGGGAGCACACCGGGGGCATCTGCGGGAATATCAAACACAATTAGTTCCTAGACTGAGTCCAACACTTTCTTTTCTGAAATGCCATTTTCCACAGCGCTTTCTAAACATGTTGAAGCAGGATGAGGTACATGATTTGCAATTGGCAAAGCCCAAATTACATTTCAATGGTG
>NW_022942149.1:0-315 GCF_012274545.1 Fukomys damarensis | reverse complement strand
GCATGGGATAGAAAGATCATGGTCTTTGGACTCAGCCTCTACTGAGATCTTGACTCTTTTGCTTCTGACACTGGGAACTCGGATGAGCTGTGTGATTATCTGGAGCCTCACTTTTTTTTTTTTAACTGTTGAGACGGGCACAGTCATACCTAGCTCAGTGCTGGTGAAGAATCAGGTGTGATACAAAGTTATTGGAGCAAAACAGAGTAAAGGAAAAAACCAACAACAAACAACAAAGACTCTGTAATCAATTTCCTGTCTTATTTGTCCCATTGTATGTTCCTTGTATATTTGAACCTGGAGAATTTAGAAAAC
>NW_022942148.1:0-784 GCF_012274545.1 Fukomys damarensis | reverse complement strand
GCTCTGCAATGCCTTTAAAAATAGACCCAGGGACATCTGGCCTTCTGTGATCTGCCTCTTTGTATCTTTTGTCGGTTTTTCTATTTTTTCTCCTACCGATTCACACAAACCCTTAAATGTCAAGTCTGTCCTATGTGTTGGGAATACATTTCTGAGTTTAGAATTTATCTTCTCGTTTTGTATTTAGTGATTTTTGACACATACACACTCTTGGCATTTTTATGTGCTCTTTTGATATTTTCCTTTATTTCTCCCATTGTTCTTTGCTTATAGGACGTTCCCATCTCAGTATCAAATATATCCTCCCAATTTTCTTCCAGATCTCTATTTGTTCTTCATCCTTTCTCCTTCTTTGTTTAGCTTTTACTCTCACCTGGAGTTTATTTTGATTTAACGTGTGAGGTAAAGATTTAAACTTAGTTTTTTCTAATCAGTTAGCTGACTTTATCAACACATCCATCCCGCAGACCTTCAGGGCATTTGCTCCTGGGCCCCTGAAGAAATGGAAATCTGGGGGTGCTCAATCCCTCATATAAAATGGGGTCATATTTGCATATAACTGATAACAATCCTCCTAGTACGTTGTCTTCTCTAGATTGCTTATAATACCTAATGCATATAAATGCTATGCAAGTGGTTATCATACTGTAGTGTAGGGGAATAATGACAAGAAAAGCTGTCACATGTTCAGTGCAGATGAAACTGGGAGGTAGCCAGGTGTGTGGCTCATGCCTGTAATCTCAGCCCTTGGGAGGCTGAGGCAGGAGGATTGCCATGAATTTAC
>NW_022942147.1:0-240 GCF_012274545.1 Fukomys damarensis | reverse complement strand
AAAGGGGATCCCAAGTGGGTCCAATCCGTGCCCAACTGGCAGCGTGCACCCTGGGTTGAGACTGGACGTGGATACAAAATGTTGCAGAACAGAGAGGGACCACGCATTTTCACATCTCACCTGCCCATTCAACTCTTCCCCAAGTCCTTTTTCCATTCCAAGGCCAAGGTCAGTACCTAATGGTTGAGAAGTGTTTCTTCAATACTTTTAAACTTGCATTTGCTTAAATTTCTCCTGGAG
>NW_022942146.1:0-255 GCF_012274545.1 Fukomys damarensis | reverse complement strand
TGACTCCTTGGCTGTATTACAGAAGTGTGATGTGTGCAATTTATCATGTCTCATAACAACAGAATCATGACTGGTTGGGAAATGTTGGGATTAAGGTTCTTCATACGTGCAAAATTCATTTGGGAGGGTAAAATTTTTGGAGATGGATAAGAACAATGCATACACAAAAAATGGTAGTCAATGTTACCAAGGTATGCACCTAAAAGTGGTTAAAATGGTACATTGTTTGAGAAATATTGCTGAAGGTGTATGGAC
>NW_022942145.1:0-203 GCF_012274545.1 Fukomys damarensis | reverse complement strand
TGAAATACTGTTGTGAGGCACTTTTAGCAGAGAAGTCCTTCAGGCCTAAGAGAGTGCCTCGCATCTCTGAGTGCACACAAACCTCCAGTACTCTGTATAGTTGGGGATAGGTTCAGTTTGACATTAGAACACAAACGCACTTTGCAGAGGTATTCTGCGGTTTCAAGTGCAGTTTTCCCCGGGAAACAGCTTCTCTCGCCGCT
>NW_022942144.1:0-216 GCF_012274545.1 Fukomys damarensis | reverse complement strand
CCCCATTTCCATGCAATCCATTACTCGGAGCCGCTCCCAGCCGCCTCTCTGGACTTCTAATTTGACAGTGACAAACAGCTCCGCGGTGATTTTAAATTTCATAATTTTAATCTGTCAAGCCTGACATTTAATTAGTGCCCTTCTAACCCCGGGCCCGCCGCGCTCAGGGTGCCCAGCTCGCGCGGCCTTGAGGAAAAATAAATTTCCCCCCTGTTT
>NW_022942143.1:0-285 GCF_012274545.1 Fukomys damarensis | reverse complement strand
AGGAGCTCACCATATCACTAAGTTGCCCAGGCTGGGCTTGAACTTTCAATCCTCCTGCCTCAGTCTTCCAAAGGCCTCACTGGCATCTAGAAATGGAGACCAGGGACATTGCTAAGTGCCTGACATGCCCAGGGTAGCCTAGTCACAAGGGCACATTGGCCCCAAACGCAGAGCATGCACTGGAGGAACAGGCCGCAGTAACCCTGTCCACGCCAGCCAGCATCCTCCAGAGGCATCAGTTAAAACAGCTTCCGGTCTGCAGACAGCGACCCTGGTCAGCCTGGG
>NW_022942142.1:0-311 GCF_012274545.1 Fukomys damarensis | reverse complement strand
AAATGGATCACATATGACTTTGTAGTAAGTTTTATGTGCAATCATGACAGATGTTCAGGGAGATTATCCTTTTCCATCTCTACTCTGCCTCCTTGTAACTAGCTCACATATGCCTTGTTCTAAAATACCCTCTCTTTTATAAATAGATGAAGTCTGAGGCCTTCCACAATACAAGGTCAACATTCTACTGTTTGCTAGCAGATATATGTGCCTGTGTTACAGACCAGTAACATAAAGTGCTGCTTGACTATGCCAAGAGCTACCTGATGCCAACCAGAGGGAACTTCAAATCCACTTTATGTCATAACGAA
>NW_022942141.1:0-237 GCF_012274545.1 Fukomys damarensis | reverse complement strand
AATGGCCATACTACCAAAACTGCTATATACATTCAATGCAATGCCAATTGAAATCCCAACAATGTACTTCACAGAACTAGGAAGAAGAATCCAAAAATTCATTTGGAACCATAAGAGACCTAGAATAGCAAAAGCCATCCTAGGCAACAGACACATGGCAGTGGGTATAACACAAAAGCCACTGTGATAAAAACAGCATGGTACTGGCAAAGAACCAGGCCTGAGGATCAGTGGAAC
>NW_022942140.1:0-317 GCF_012274545.1 Fukomys damarensis | reverse complement strand
AGGAGCAATGTACTGACTGATCACTCTGGATAAAGACAGTGTGCTAAACTGAGACGAAGACATTGCTGAGCCAGGTGAGCGTCGGGCACCATACTCCCAGCTGCTCGGAAGGCTGAGGCAGGTGGATCACAAGTTTGAGTCCCCTTGGGCAACTTAGTGAGACCCTATCTCAAAATGCAAAATCAGAAAGATTTGTAGATGTTGCTCAGTACAAAGAACCTGTGTTCAACTGCATAAAATACCCACACCCTGCGCACACACACACACACACACACACACGCCTCTGAGGACAGAGAAACGAAACTTGATGACTTGCT
>NW_022942139.1:0-335 GCF_012274545.1 Fukomys damarensis | reverse complement strand
ACTCAAGAAAAGCAAAAAGGAAGGATCTGAGCCTTCTGATCTCGGATCGGTTGTTTTTCACCCTTTACTTCATTACACTGCCTCAGAATGCTGTGCAAAGTACCAAAAAATAACTAGAATAGAAGCAGGTGGCTGATGGAGGATGAGAATCCAGGCTTGGTGCTTGGCTCTTGCCAATGGGCACAGCCAAATGGAAAGAGAAAGGCAGAGCACTCAATTAGGCTCTGAGCTGGCCAACCTGCTTATGAAAGGTGCTCAACTTCACTGATCACCAAAAGGCAAATTCAAAACAGGAAGATACCCCTACTCAGCTTTCAGAAAGGCTAAAATGGAGA
>NW_022942138.1:0-537 GCF_012274545.1 Fukomys damarensis | reverse complement strand
CCCCCCCAAATCACACACCCACCACACACACACACACATTTCCAGCATAGCAGATGGTATTGTGTTCCATCTGGTTTTTGTTTTAGGGGCCAGACTGGAAAAATAATAGAATATGCTGAATACCAGTGCCCTTAGATCCTTTTCATCTTGGCAGGGAGTGGTCATCATTGTTATTCCACTGGGGATCCAGTTGGGTTCTGCTTAACTATATTGGCTGGACAAGGGGAGGAGTTAAAAGGATTCTGTATCACCTTTCCAATCATATTTTTCCCTTCTGATACTAGGGTTCAAATCTAGGGTCATTGCACTGAGCTATAGCCCTGGCCCCTCCCCCTTTAAATTTTGAGGGAGAGTCTTACTAAGTCACTCAGTTGCCCAAGTTGGGGGCAAACCTGCTTTCCTCCGGCCTCAGCTTCCCAGAATGCTGGGATTACAGGTGTGTGCCACCACCTTATTGGCCCTTATGCCATAGGTTAACAATACCATATGAAGTATCTTTAGCTGCTGCAGGTGTCCACACAGACCCAGGGCAGGCTT
>NW_022942137.1:0-790 GCF_012274545.1 Fukomys damarensis | reverse complement strand
AATAATAAACACATTCAGCATGGTAGCAGGGTAAGAGATTAACTCACAAAAGTCAGTAGTGTTGCTATGCATCAACAGTGGACCCAGGGAGAAAAAAAATTAAAAAATGATGCCACTCACAGTAGCTCCAAGAAAATTAAATACTGAAGAATTAACCCAACTACAGAAATGAAAGATTCTCTATTATGCAAACCATAGTACTGTATCTTGAAAAGAGAAATGGAAGAGGACACCAGAAATTGGAAAGACATCCCCTATTCTTGAAGAGACAGAACCAATATTGTCAATGTGGCCATCCTAGATTGCCTATTTATATATGTTCCCCAAAAGGCTTTTGATGGACTTGTCTCAGATCTGTTTCCTTCCAAAGATGAAGAATGGATATACCCTCTCACCTGCCAGTTCCGTGTCTAGAACTTTATTGTGCAGGTACTCACACATGTATGCAGTGAAGCATGTTTAAAGTAAATCATTAAAGCTTTAAGAGCAAATAAATGATCATCAGTAGGAGACAAAGTCAGTGTATTTTGGTTCACTGATTTAATGGAACTTTATGTATCTATTTCAAATGAGCAAGTTTTTATTATAGTTATAGAAATATCCCCAAGGTAAGCTGATTTTTTTGTTTGTTTGTTTTTTGAGATACGGTCTTCCTGTGTAGTTTTGGCTGGATTTGAACTCGCTGTGTAGACTTAGCTGGCCTTAAACTTGTGGCCATCATCTTCTCAGCCTCGTGAGTGCTGGCATTACAGGTGAGTGCGAGCACACCTGACTTGAAATTTTAAAAGTT
>NW_022942136.1:0-480 GCF_012274545.1 Fukomys damarensis | reverse complement strand
TCACTTCCGGGTGTACAACGACATCACTCTGTACAAGGCTAAGATGTGGAGCCTGGGAGAAAAGGATCACAGCAAGTAGCCTCCTGAATATCCCCAGGCTGCACTGTCCAGGGAAATAAATGTTTCTTTTGTTAAGCAACAAAATTATAGCAAATGTTATTTTATTGATCATCGAACTTTATTTACAGTTCTAGAAAAAGGCAACACCAGGGACTGAAGATGGCTCAGGAGACCTCTGGGCCTCATGTGGTCAGGTATATTTGTAGCCACGGAAAAGGAACTGCACCATGGAAACAGGAAGTGAAGGAGCTGACACGACCTGATCGGTTCCAGTTTATGTCAATCTTCTTTGACTAGCTGGCCACTGTGATTGGCTGAGCCTCAGCTATTGCTACAAGAAAAGGTTTCAGAATTTGTTTAGACTACCATTCAGTACACATGGAGAAAGAGTTCAGCCACACTGAAAAATGTATAGGGCAC
>NW_022942135.1:0-203 GCF_012274545.1 Fukomys damarensis | reverse complement strand
GTATTTAACACAGGGCATGTTGAATAAATAATTAAGTGGATGAATGACTCAGTCACTCAAATGAGAGTTGTTTGATGGAGAATTTACTGAGAAAGTTAAGAGGGGAAATGTCCCAATTGTCACTACAGATAGGGATTCATGGATTCCACTAGTTAGGCTGATACCTTTACAAATTGACCTCTGATTTTAGAGTAGATTAAAGT
>NW_022942134.1:0-240 GCF_012274545.1 Fukomys damarensis | reverse complement strand
AAGAGTATTCCCTCATGTTTTACAAATCTCTATAACTTAATTTAAATCATGAAGAACAAAAAGGAAAACAAGGCAGTAGTTCCTGATTTTGAGATATAAGTAAAGTAATATGCCAAATTAATGCTAACTTATAGGAAAGTGATATATCTTGAACTTCAAGGCGTTTTGGAAAATAAGTACTAAATAATAGAGAAGCACTATATTCATGGTTGAGAGTTTTGTGCATGTTTTTCAACATCA
>NW_022942133.1:0-249 GCF_012274545.1 Fukomys damarensis | reverse complement strand
AACTGTGTGGCTTGGTAGCACAGGTCCCCCACAGGCTCGAAGGGGTGGGACAGGACACTCGGGGGCTGAGAGCAGGAGCCACCAGAGAACAGGCGCTCAGATGTCGACCATGTAAATGGACCTGAGCTCCATGACCTCAGCAAGCTGCTTGGTCTTTGTTACCTAGAAAGACACCTGCACCTGCTTTAAATTCAGAAGGCCACAAAAAGGTATCGGGATGGGGAAATACTCCTTCCCTACCACTCCTGA
>NW_022942132.1:0-592 GCF_012274545.1 Fukomys damarensis | reverse complement strand
TTTTTTTTTTTACTCATTTTGGCTAGGATTAGCTTGTGAGACCAGTGTACAGTGCAGGAAAGATGAAATGGTAAATAAAATAATAGGCCCACTACCATAGATTAAAATAAATGCTAGATTCTTGAAGTCTGCCACCAGACAGAGCTGTACAATTAAAGTAAGTCTGTGCTACTGTCACTATAAAGCTTGCCACCGGATTCAGCTTAGTTTTCACTTACTACTCACTTGATGGGCTTTTGATATGAGTCTGCAAGAAATTGATTATTATGGTCTCTCTGCAGTCAAACATTTCCACTAATGTTAATCTGTATTTGCAGTCATTCCCCAGTGCTAGCATCACCACCTCAGCTCCACCTCAGATTATCAGGCATTGGATGCTCATAAGTAGCCCACAACCTAGATCCCTCCAGTGAATAGTTCATTGTAGAGTTCATGCTCCTATGAGAATCCAATACTGCCACTCATCTGGCAAAGGTTGGAGCTCAGATGGAAATGTGAGTAGCGGGTAGTGGCTGTAAATAGAGATGAATCTTACTTTGCTTGTCTGCCATTCACCTCCTGTTGTGTGGCCGGGTTTCAGTGGTTGGGGGGG
>NW_022942131.1:0-1429 GCF_012274545.1 Fukomys damarensis | reverse complement strand
TAGCGAGATAACATTAACTCACCTGAATGAACTAGATAATACTGAGTTGATGATGTGTGGAGAGAATTTTGGAAGTTAAAAAAAGCTGAGAGAATGAGGGGTGATATTTTAGAGAAATCGTTTTCGTCTTGTGACCCAGTCTCTTAGCTCATTTAGGACGAATGGCTACATGAGTATTTCATTCAGACTGTAAAATAAAGGACTGTGGTAGAAATAGAAAACACTTACATTTCCCATTAAAAGATGTGCCACGGTAAAAATCTTCTAAAGTATAAAAATTCATCAGTAAATTTTAGAGGAGATAAAGCTGTATTTTCTGTAGTAAAAAGTGTGAATGGAACACGCGTCAGAAGTGCGACTTCATTCACTGAACTGGACGATACATAATGAATCTGAAAGCATCACCTCACCCACAGCGAGCAGACTCCCTACTTTCAGTAAATTCACAAGCAAATGCCGGACCTTGGAAAATTTGCAATGATTAAAATTGATGCCTAGGATTCAGGGCATCAATAGTTGAAATGGCAAGTTTGGGTCATTAACAACTGACATGTTTTGATGAAAGAATGTATCATAGATAGATGCTTGAAGATAATTATCTCTCTGCTGGGTCATAAAATTTCACCAAGCATAATCTATATTCATAGACTGTAATTTTGACTCAGTGATAAGCTGTTATATTCAATCATTCTGTTAGCCAATTTTAGCAATTTTCACCACAATTTACATGGTTAGTCCCAATGGCATTAATATTTATTTTTTTAATTATATGGAATTTGTTATCTTCAAAATACAAGGAAAAAAATGAAACAAGACATAGGATTTTTAAAAATTTATGGTTAGTTGGGAGTTCTATATTTCCACCAAGCAAGTGTTCTTTCATTATTTTACATTTAATTTTAAAAAACAAAATTCAACTCAGTTACTAGACTGATATTTAAAAACAAAAACTAGTCCCTGTAAAAATGTCAATCCTTTGGTTCCTAATGTTATTCTCCACTCTCTGTAAGTCACAAATTTATTCAACCATGAATTACACACTATGTGAACAGATTAGGGTTTTCTAGAGGAATGGAATCAATAAGGAAAAATTTATCTCCATAATGCAAGGGGATTTATAGGCAGGCTTCAAGATCAGAGGCAGAAGAGGCCAGAGTGGCCATCTGTGTGTAAGAGACCTGGGGGATCCAGGAGCTATTTGGTCCAAGCAGCTGCAAACTAAAGAACAAGAAGGACCAAGAATGCCATGCGAATCCAAGAATGAAGGCCCAGCACACTCCCTGAAGAGTCACGGGTGTGAGTCTGCGCTGAAAGGCTGGGGAAGCCAGCGCAGCATCTGCTATCCACAGAGGACGGCAGTAGCTAGAAAGTCTCCCTGGCTAAAACAGAATGGAGCTTTTCATAAGCCAGTGTAGCTCTTCCTTTCCCT
>NW_022942130.1:0-296 GCF_012274545.1 Fukomys damarensis | reverse complement strand
AGTGTTAGGGCCATGACAAAGCTCAGCTCTCATAATGCCGATGAGTTAGCAGTCTGGAACTGCTGTCACAGTTGCCAGGGAGGGGTGGATTGTGGGAAGTGTGCGGACAGCTGCAAGAGACTAAGCCGTGAGTTTCATGCCCATTTATTCAGGAGAGTCTCCTGGCTCCTGCTTAAAGAAACAAGTGAAAGGATGCTCTAAGGACATTGAGGACTTTTGTCCCTCATTCCTGCAGGCACTGGGTGGAGAGAATCAACCATATTCATAACCACATCCCAGATGTCACAAGTGTGTGA
>NW_022942129.1:0-278 GCF_012274545.1 Fukomys damarensis | reverse complement strand
TTTTTTTTTTTTCCTGTCTTGCTATTGAACACCATTTGCATCAAAAGAAGCCTGTCAGGACAACTGGTTTCCATTTGAAAAGTAGCTTGCAATTTCACAGGAAGTTTTCATCTAATTACTTCACACATAAAACATTTTACCTAAAATAAATAGATGTATAGGATGGGGATTTAACGCAGTAGCACCACGCCTACCTCAAAAGTACAAGGTCCTCTTGTCTGCGATCACCCGGCGGCGTGCGCGTGAGCTCCCGGCCTGCGCGGGAGCTCCCGGCCTGC
>NW_022942128.1:0-376 GCF_012274545.1 Fukomys damarensis | reverse complement strand
ATCCCAGCACTTGGGAGGCTGAGGCAGGAGGATCACTATGAGTTCAAGGCCAGTCTGGGCTATGTAGTGAGACCCTGTCTCAAAAAACCAAAGAGCAAGGTAGCAGAGAAGAAGAGAGTGAGACAGCGAGACAGCCAGCCACACACGTATACTTTCCTACTCGTAATATATTTTATTTTATTTTTGTGGTGCTGGGATGGAACCCAGGGTGTCACGCATGCTAGGCAAGTGCTCTCATTCCTGCTAATGCATTTCAAGTGTTTGCTGGCTGCAGCTACTTTCTAGCCTCTGGCATATTTGGCATAATTTTGGTTGGATAATAATAGTCGCTATGATCTGTTAGGTTCCAGGGAAGGGAGCGACATTATCGAGCCCC
>NW_022942127.1:0-213 GCF_012274545.1 Fukomys damarensis | reverse complement strand
GGTAAGACCCTGCCACCTGCACCTGCCCCTCCTGCCCCCACTGTTTACACTAGGCGGTGAGACACAAGTGGTGACACCCCTGGGTCATGGCGAGAAGCCAGACAGGAAATGTTTCCTTGCGTGTGGAATATTCTCCCTGCTCTTGGTCAGCCAAGCTTGCTGGTACTAGAAATATATTCCCACAATACCTTTCTAAACCTATAGGTTTCCCTA
>NW_022942126.1:0-223 GCF_012274545.1 Fukomys damarensis | reverse complement strand
AAGTTAAACTATATTAACATCCTGATAATACATCAAAGATGGGAGGATATTGGTAAATGGCCATATACTTTCATATTATAAAATAACTGCATTCCTTGAGTTTTTTTGAAATGATATATATATTTGAATTTTAATCTGAACTTTAAAACCTATTGAAATGCTTTTCTTACAGGCTTTTCATAGAGGTGTCTTCAAAGGCATCAGTAAAATGAAAGGCTTAACC
>NW_022942125.1:0-229 GCF_012274545.1 Fukomys damarensis | reverse complement strand
TATATTTGGGACTGATCATCATTGACTGTTGAGAAAGCTTCAGTAGACTGTACCCGAAAATAGCTTGTGGCCTGGATTCATGGGTTCAGACCGGATGTAAAGCTGAGGTTCAACTAGCAGCACCAACCCCATCTCCCACATCCTTTGGTGCTGAGGTTGGAACCCAATGCCTTGCACGTGCTAAGCAGGCGCTGTACCATTGAGCTACACCCTAGCCCAGTGGTAGTGA
>NW_022942124.1:0-564 GCF_012274545.1 Fukomys damarensis | reverse complement strand
CCCCAAAAAACAAAAAACAAAATAAAGTGAAATAAATACCAAATCTGTCAGTTATTATCCTCTCTATCCTACGCGACTGAAGCATTAAAAGATCCCAAACATGTCTTTCTTCACTTTTCCCAAGCTGGTGCCCTTGACCCAGATGGAACGTTCTTCCTCAAAATCAGCAGCTAAGAGAGGCTGCCTCAAAGTTAGTGACCCTGAGAAGCTCAATACGCAAAGGGACAGTGGCCAGACCACATAGAAAAATAGAATTTTTACCACAACAGCAGAAATATGTTCTAGAAACTTACCCTTAATCTGTGATAATCAGCCCAGGAAGCCAGTTTACTATATCAGACTAATAGAAAGACTGTCTAGTGAAAAATGCAGGAAGTCAAACAGTAACATTTTTAACAATTAGCCAAAATTGCCAGGACTGTATTAATAATTCACAGCTTCTCTAACTTTTGGCCCCACTGTCACCTGAGGACCAAATACAGAAATCCAAAGGCGCACCACTGATCAATCACGTAGGAAACCCCACTTCTAATTAGCCCACCTACCACTTCCCCAGGCCAGTAG
>NW_022942123.1:0-525 GCF_012274545.1 Fukomys damarensis | reverse complement strand
GGCTTGTGTGCACTCAGAGCTGCTAGGCACTCTCTTAGGCCTGAAGGTCTTCTCTTCTAAAAGAGCCTCACAACAGTGTCTCAATCTCTGCCAGGCAGAGACCTGCAAACAAAAACGAATACAGTTGTCCTCCACATAAGATGTTGACAACACTGCTAAACTCACAGAGTTCCAGCACCTTTCTCTGTGGAGTACTTCACATTCATGAAACTGACTGGTTTCACTTTAAACGGCTAAGCCTCGAAAGCAGCTATTTCCCGGGGAAAATGCACTTTAAACCGCAGAAGCCCTCTGCAAAGTGCGTTTGTGCTCTAACGTCAAACTGAACCTATCCCCGAGTATACAGAGTTCTGGAGGCTTGTGTGCACTCAGAGCTGCTAGGCACTCTCTTAGGCCTGAAGGGCTTCTTTGCTAAAAGTGCCTCACAATACTGTTTCAATCTCTGAGAGGCAGAGACCTACGAACAAAAAGGAACACACTATTGCTTCACATAAGAGGTGGACTTCACTGGTAAACTCACAGAGT
>NW_022942122.1:0-460 GCF_012274545.1 Fukomys damarensis | reverse complement strand
GCCAGGCAGAGACCTACAAACAAAAAGGAATACAGTTGTACTCCACATAAGACGTGGACTTCAGTGGTAAACTCACAGAGTTGCAGCACCTTTCTCTGTGGAGTGCTTCACATGCATGAAACTGACATCTTTCGCTTTAAATGGCTAAGCAGCAAGAGAAACTGTTTCCCGGGGAATACTGCACTTTAAACCGCAGAAGCACGCTGCAAATTGCGTTTGTGTTCTAACGTCAAACTGAACCTATTCCGAAGTATACAGAATTCTGGAGGCTTGTGAGCACTCAGAGATGCTAGGCACTCTCTTAGGCCTGAAGGGCTTCTCTGCTAAAAGTGCCTCACAACTGCGTTTCAATCTCTGCCAGGCAGAGACCTACAAACAAACAGGAATACAGTTTTGGTCCACATAAGAGGTGGACATCACTGGTAAACTCACAGAGTTGAACCACATTTCTCTGTGGAGT
>NW_022942121.1:0-233 GCF_012274545.1 Fukomys damarensis | reverse complement strand
AGACTAAAGAAAATTTTGCTTACAAAGACGAGGAAATCTCCTCTATGAATATGTATTTGGTCCTTATTAATTATCCTTCTGCTTATGCACTGTTCATTGTTTTCATTTGGAAAGAAAAAGTAAATGCCTGATCTTGTTTCTCAATTCTTTTAAAACTTGATACATCATCTTCTGGATGTTGAACTGTTGCATATTTGTCTAAGAAAGAACCAGTGAGACAAAGGCTCGACTAC
>NW_022942120.1:0-428 GCF_012274545.1 Fukomys damarensis | reverse complement strand
TACATTGTGTTTTTGGGAATGTAAACTGGTACAACCACTATGAAAATCAATATGGATTAAATAATATGGACTAAAACTAGAAATTCCATTTGATGTACCTCTTCACTTCTAGATATCTTCCCAAAACAGTTAAAGACATCACATTATAGTGATACATACATATCCATATTTATTTTAATGCTATTCTTAGTAGCTAAATTCATCAACAGATGAATGGAAAAACAAAAACAACGATGATCTGATAAAGAAAATATATTTACACAGAATGGAGTACTACACTGCCATAAAGAAGGATAAAGTTTAGCCACTTTTAGGAAAATGAATGCACCTTGGGATCATAATGTTAAGTGAAATAAATTGGGCACACAGCTTAAATATTGCACTGTTACTCTTACATAAGAAATCCAAATGATTTTAAGAAGGTCTAG
>NW_022942119.1:0-760 GCF_012274545.1 Fukomys damarensis | reverse complement strand
GGGGGGGGACTTCACTGGTAAACTCACAGCATTTCAGCACCTTTCTCTGTGGAGTACTTCACATTCAGGAAATGCACCACTTTGGTTTGAAAGTGCTAAGCTGCGAAAGAAGCTGTTTCCCAGGGAAAACTGCAGTTTAAACCGCTGAAGCTCTGTCCAGAACGTGTTTGTGTTCTAACGTCAAACTGAACCTATCCCCTAGTATACATGATTCTGGAGGATGTGTGCACTCAGAGCTGTTTGGCACTGTCTTAGGCCTTAAGGACTTTGCTGGTAAAGTGCCTCAAAAGAGTGTTTCTATCTCTGATAGGCAGAGACCTACAAACAAAAAGGAATGCCGTTGTACTCTATATAAGGTGTGGACTTCCCTGGTAAACTCCCAGCATTGCAGCACCTTTCTCTGTGGTGTACTTCACATCCAGGAAATTCACCGCTTTGGTTTCATAGTGCTAAGTGGGGAAAGAAGCTGTTTTCTGTGGTAAACTGCAGTTTAAACTGTGGAAGCACTCTGCAGAGTGCGTTTGTGTTCTAATTTCAAACTGAACCTATCCCCAAATATAAAGGATTCTGGAGGCTTGTGTGCACTCAGAGCTGCTATGCACTCTCTTAGACCTTAAGGGCTTTTCCCTTAAAGTGCCTCACAACAGAGTTTCAATCTCCTACAAACAAGAAGGAATGCAGTTGTACGCCACATAAAATGGGGACTTCACTGGTAAACTCACAGAGTTGCAGCACCTTTCTCTGTGGAGTACTTCACATT
>NW_022942118.1:0-208 GCF_012274545.1 Fukomys damarensis | reverse complement strand
AGCGCACAAACAAAACCAGAGTGTGAAAATCAGAGTGGGAGGCTGGACAGCCTGTTTTCCACACAGCTAGGCTGGTCTTCGAGGTGCTCTGGAGACTCCCAGGCCCTATGTAACATCACTTCCTGGTTCTACTCTGGTCTCACCTACACAGCTCTGCCTGGCACTGTCTCTGCTGTAACCACCTTGACCCCTGTGCTGTGCTCCAAAC
>NW_022942117.1:0-212 GCF_012274545.1 Fukomys damarensis | reverse complement strand
GGGCTGCTAGGGAGTTCAAAGCCAGCCTGAATTGCATAGTGGCATCCTGTCTAAAAAAAAAAACAAAATAATAAAATAAAACAAACATTTGTTAAAGCCACCAATGTCAGAGTTCGATTTATGTAAAAATCAAATCTTAGAACTGATAGCAATCATAATTGTTACATAGTCCAAAGTCCCTGAGATCTTCATTGACCCTACATGTCCTGTTA
>NW_022942116.1:0-247 GCF_012274545.1 Fukomys damarensis | reverse complement strand
TGATCATAAATCTTTTAAAGAAATGGTATACACTTCTTAAAAAGCTAATGAGATGAAACATGACTCATAGACATAGTTCCAAGAGCATGACACAATTCGTAAAATTGAATTATTTTGTTATTGAGGCTCTTTGCTTCCTGTTTCTGAATCATTTTTATCACTACTATTCTTTGGGATGAAATAGAGATTTGCTTACAGAGTGACCTACTTTCTCCTACCCACTCTTTGGGACTGCATTAGACAGCTC
>NW_022942115.1:0-266 GCF_012274545.1 Fukomys damarensis | reverse complement strand
TTTAAAAAATATATTAAAAGACCTGTTACCATTAATTTTCCTAAAAATACTGCCCTTCACTTCCAACACACTTACCTCATCACTCTCACCACTTTCTGCAGCAGTTCTGGAAGTCCTCTTTTGTGAGTGTCCTTACAAGACGTGATAAAAATGAAGGTAAATGCTGCTGACCAGTGCCATCCCCAAAAAGGCAGCTCATGAGGACATTACAGTACGTTCTCATCAGCTTTTTCACTGCGCCTGGCACTGTGCAGCTGTTCACTTCT
>NW_022942114.1:0-4174 GCF_012274545.1 Fukomys damarensis | reverse complement strand
CAAAAAAAAAAAAAAAAAAAGAATAGATAGATAGATAGATAGATAGATAGATAGATCGATAGATAGATAGACAGACCAGAAATTTAGCTCAGTGGTGCCATGCCTGCCTGGCAAGCATGGTCCTGAGTTTGATTCCCAATACAGAAGAAGAAAGAGAAGAATGGTGGGGGGAGATTGGAAAAATCATGCCATGATATCAACATTTAAATTTTTATTGTAAAAATCAATTATAAATTACACTGTACTGATTTTTAAATATAATGAATTAACACTAAGGTGATCGATCTTTTTGTAAATTAGAAATTTCACAAAATTCCATATTCTTGAACATTTCTTTTTGTTGTTTCCTTTACAAATTGTATTTGAAAAAATAAACTCTATTTATTTGCTTTTTGAAATTTAATGACCCAAAATCTGTGCCTCACTAGAGAGTATATAATAATATTTGTGAAAAAGACTAGGAAAGTAAGTGGATCATGGTTATCTAAATGGGCTCAATAAAAATTACGGAGACAGACCTTTCATACTGTGATGCATTATTACTGTGTAAATTCTTGCTCTAATTCCTATAACATTTGGCAAGCCAAAGAGTTTATTTTTATTGGAAAAGAAAGTCATTTCTCTTCCCTTCATCAATCAGTCCCCTGTGATGATGGATTGTTGACTAAGTGGTCTTTGGAATAGTGGAAATCTGACTCTTGCAAGTTCCCTCCATTCATCAAATTCCAAGTACACTGGGGGTCTTTCCCTGGACTCCAAATATTCTTATCATATCATTTAAAGTTAACAATTAATGATATTATGAATTGAATGTATTTAGAATTAATAGCTCCTTGGTAAGGAAACCAGGGCAAAAAGACAAAAGAAGATCAGGACATACTAGTTAACGATAATGTTGGAACCCAGTCTTTCTTTCTAGGTTGGCTGGATTCAATGGGATTGCCTAATTCAAGTCTTTCCCCAATTTAGAAAGATCTACTCCTTCTTTATCCTTTTTCCACTCTTAATAAACTTTTGATAGGTAAACAAGAAACACTTTGTGACCAAGAATACGACACTTGCTACACAAGCCAGCAGGAACCCAATCACATCCAAAGAGTGGTACTGAAACCAGGACAAGTCGTGGGCCGCAACACGAAGGTGCTTGGCCCCTTTGTGGCGCATGACAAACTCGATCCAGAAGACTGCTCTGTCCAGGGGCTTCACTGGCTGGTCATGGTGAATTCTTTTTAACCTCATGGCATTCTCTTTGTAACTAGGAGGGTAAAACAGAAAAAAAAATGGTTTTTGCTTGAATGGAAGTATGTGACATAGGTTATGTATCACACAGGTCAAAGTTAAGCACACATTCTGAAAAGGTTGAATTATTGCATTAACTTTGCTAACTGTTTAGGATTGTAAGGGTTAAAAAGAGGAACATGTAGAAGAAATGTGTTCTTAACACAATGTGGTCAAATAAGCATATAGGAAAATTCATATCCAGTTGTGAAAGTATGGCCTAATTTTCCTGTTAAAGGTTGATGTCATGTGAACTGTAATATCCAGAACCACAATGATGAAAGATTATATAATTTAAAGTATCCACAACATGGCCACGAACATCTGACTAGTTCACTTTACAGATAAACAGAACTTATATTGAATATTAATGAGTCATTTTACAGTTCTGAGATCGTTGTACTGTGATAATTGCTCCTCTATATACATTTTTATATTTGCAATTAAAAAAAAAACATATCTGTATCAGTAAGATCACCCCTGAGTGAAAATACTAGGATAATTAACAAAAATGGAATAGCCAAGTATGTGGACTCTAATTTGATAAACTAAATACAAATTTCTTTCCAGAATTATAGTCCTTATCAATTAGAAATAACAGTAGCAATAATGATAGAGTTAAGATCTCTAAATATTTCTCAGATAACATGGGGTAGAAGTCTATGTAATTAAAAGCAAGATATGTTTTCACTTCAAGTTTCCTGATAACTGTGCTAAAAATAGGAGGAGCTTTCGCTTTTGTTTGTAACTTTAGTAAGAGATACCTACTGGATTCATCCATATGAGAGAAGGTACAGGGTTTGGGAAGAGATGTCCTGGTGCTCGCATGACATGCTTGGGATTGAGAGAAAGAAATATGGCTAAGGTTTGCAAGTGCATATGAAACAATGGGCCTAAAGCCAGCAATTATTTTAACAGGCAATCCCCTGATTCCAACCAACCTAGAAAGAAAGACTGGGTTCCAACATGATCATTAACAAGTACGTCCTGATCTTCCTTTGTCTTTGTCCTGGTTTCTTTACCAAGGAGTGATTAATTCTAACTACATAATTCTGGTCATTCTCCAAAGCTTTCTGTATTAGCTCTGTAATTTCTGCTACCTTCACACCGGCTATTTTACTGCATCTCAGAACCTGATCTTTTAGTAGCATTATTCTAGCCCTGGACTGGATGGTACAAATCTCTTAATGCTTCTTCCTGACAATCACCAGCAAGCCATCCACAACACATTCTTCTCATTCACTGAGATCCACCAACGAGTATATTCCTTGCTGACACAGATGGGCATGAGGTGGATGCTCAGCACTACAGGATCACACTCTTCAGGTGTATTCAGTGTGACTTCTTCTGCTTGGATAGAGACACCAGGTCTTCAGAATTGACATAAGGCAACAACTGCAGCAATGATGGCAGCTTCATTAATATTTCCATCATGATTTAAGAAGTGGAGGTCCACACGTCTTTGCCAAATCTTTTCACAAGCAACAACTCAAAGAGATTCGGTGTCTATACACTTTGAATTTCTTAGACATCTTTCCAAGGGTCAATTCAGCTTCACCAAGAGATCTGACTGCCTGCCAGCTTCAAGAGCTGGAGGAGCATCTGAGAGAGTTCAAGGTTAAAGAAAAGAATACCTCCTGAATATGCCCTATTCAGTTTCGGAGCAACAACTTCACAGGATTTTGAATAATTTTTAGTATACTTAGAACTTTTAAGTGGTTATGTTTTCTTGCACCAATAGTTTTTAAATGAATAATAAAATTCAATGAATATTTTATGCACAAGAGTTAAAGAAATCATGGACATTACCTACTTTCGTATGTAAAAAAGAAACACGATAACTAGACAGTCAATTCAACACCAATATTAATATATTTGAAAAATAAAATATCATATTAAGAATTACAGAAACTCCTGATACAGTAGTCCTCTGCTGAAAACATGATTTCTATAGTATCCTGAAATATATGACAATTGTTCAGAAACAACTATTATTTAAAAACAGTATTAATAACATCTAATGCTGAAAATTATAGTTATTTTAGAATGATCAAAATCAGGCACATTATTGCTTAACATTTTAATATTTATTTATAAAATTAGATTATTCAGAAAAATTAATATAAAATATCATATAATCAATATAGCATTTAAAGTTTTTTTAGTCTGTTTGATTTTTTTTAAATCCTTCAATATTAGAAAATCACTTTAGCAGTTGAGGTTAAATAAGTGACTCTCTAGCAGTCATATTACATTATTTTTACTTTATTTGGAAACAGTCCAATTACAAAGGTACGAAATATTGCAGATTTTCCAGTATGCTGCAAAATACAGTTAATGGAAGATCAGTCATTACAGGCAGCAGTACTTACGATGGATCAGTGATGACTGTCCTCAAGGCATTGATAAGGTCTGCACTGGTCATTGTGTTCATGTTGACCTCCACAGCTGCTCCTTTGGCCTTCATGTGAGCAATGTTGTCAGGTTGATCTGCAAACATGGGGACTCCTACCATGGGGATCCCATGGTAAATAGCTTCATAGATCCCATTAGTTCCCCCATGAGTGATGAAGGCTTTGGTTTTGGGGTGACCTAGGAATAGAGTGAAAAGGGGGTATGGATAAAGACGTAACACTTTAGAAGAATTTCAGAGACAGAAAAGACAAAAAACTTTCAATAAGACAGCAAAGAAGGTGATATTTTCTATAGAAGCTGAACATATTGCTACCCTGAAAAGTGTAATCCCAGCAAAGGCAGTACTTAACTCTTTCCACTCCGTAAAGGAGGCCTCGCATGAACAGACATTTCTCAGACAAAGAAGTAAAAGCAGCAGTATATGAAAAAATGTTCCACATCACTGGTCATTCAAGAGATGTAGATGAAAACAACACTGAGA
>NW_022942113.1:0-588 GCF_012274545.1 Fukomys damarensis | reverse complement strand
ATTACTTTTATATTTTTTATAACCACTGTTATATGTTTGTGCATTCCTCTTTATTAATTCTGAAGTAAATTTAGTCACCCTAACAGATTTCTTCAGGTCTTGATCAAACAGACACTTGGCAGGAAGTCTTTTCTGAGAAGAGTCCCAGCCAGCAAGGATAGATTTAAACAGAACACCTTGCAACCTGCTCCCTGCTGGGTCCCTACAGGGCCCATCAAAGAGCACTCAGGTACCTGAAGCATGTGGTTGTCCTCTGGGCCCAAATCCCAGGACAAACACCGGGCATGGGGCCAAGGACTGATGTTCTAAGGGAAAATGAACAAAGGATTTCCCCTCTTCCCTAGGAAGTTTCACAGGAGAGGGAAAACACACTCCTTCCTGATACTCTGGGTTGTAGCTAAACTTTATTTACCTACTTTTAATTTGACACATAATTATTTAAATTTGCAAATGATAATGATTACACCCAAGAGTGCTCTGTCAGCATTGTGTTTGCTTTTGTTTTGTTGTGTTGTGTCATTTTGCTGTTGTTTTTGACTAAGTGATTGTAAATGAAATTTCCAGGAACATATTTCTTTTATGACTGAT
>NW_022942112.1:0-700 GCF_012274545.1 Fukomys damarensis | reverse complement strand
TAGGGGGAACAAGGGAGGGGGAGGTAGAAAAGAAATGATAGACAAGAGAAAGAAAGCCCAATACAAGGAAAAATGAAAACAAAGCTTTTATAAGTAAAAAGGGGAAGAGACAAGGAAGGGCAAGGGAATGGGAAAAAATAAGAAGCATGGCATATCATGTATAGGTAGCAATTTCTTACGATGATTGTTATCATTTTGTTTCTCTAAAATGTACCAATAAAACTAATTTTACCTCTAAAAAGAAAGATTACAGATCAATATATTTGATGAACATGGATAAAAGAGTATCAGTAAGACAATAACTGACATCACATTAAGAAGACCATAGTATCAGTAAGACAATAACTGGCATCACATTAAGAAGATCATGCAGCAGCAAAAAGTTAGTTTTACACAAGGAATACGTGAATGGATGGTTAAACAGATTTTATTTTTTTATTTTTATTTTTTCACATTGAGCTTATAGGTACTTTTTAAATATACAGTACAGTTACATTTATCATTTGGATCCTGTACCTTTACATGACATACCTTGGTTCTCATTTTTCCCCATACCACTGTCATTCCATAGCACCTTCATGATTCCATTTTTTCAAATAATTTATTTCCATGTTTTTCTCATTGAGTTTATTGGTATATTTTAGGTATACAGTACAGTTACATACATCATTGGGATGTTGTACCTTTACATGACAGGTCT
>NW_022942111.1:0-381 GCF_012274545.1 Fukomys damarensis | reverse complement strand
AGCCAGAGCCCAGGCCAGCTGGGACAGAAGGAGTGGCAAAGGTCCCACCTTCCCTCCTCTGGGCTTCCTAAGCCCCCGTCCTCCCCAGGATTGCTTGAGAGTGGGACGAGATCCAGCTGCCTCCTGCTAAGGAGGATCCCAGGGCCCCTGAGAGTATACAGGACTGGACCTGGAGCCTACTGGCCTAGTGGGGAAGCCAGGCTGGCTTCCCCTGGGCATTGATCTGGCAAACCCCACCCTCCCAAGTGGGACTGATTCTCTCCTGTGGGCCTCAGAACCCTGGGCCAGCTCAGGCTTACCCAGCAACTCCCACACGGACCTTCCTCAGAGCCCTAGGGTAGCTCCCTGCTCCTGGGGTGCCTGGCCTTGCTCTCCATCTGA
>NW_022942110.1:0-224 GCF_012274545.1 Fukomys damarensis | reverse complement strand
CATCAGGTATCTTCAACAACTTTATCCATGTGTAAGAGTTATTTTGTAGGAATAAAACATACTCTTTCTTTCTAAGATCCAAACATCCTTTGTTCAGCGTGGCCTGGATACCTGTGCAGAAGTCATAACCTTGTAAGAGCCTCTAGTTACCATTGTCCCACTTCTCTTTTCCCCCTTGCAGAAGTTTTGAAGGAGTGGCCTCCACCGGCTTCCTCTATTTCCTT
>NW_022942109.1:0-899 GCF_012274545.1 Fukomys damarensis | reverse complement strand
TGCTCTGGGGCTCTCTTCTCAAAGTAGTCTTTCACCTTTGCAACTCTGAGGCTGCAGAGGCTGGAGTGCTGTTGGCTCTTGCGATGTCCTCAGGCCATCTTTTCTGTTTCCTTCTGAAATACTTGGCATTTTCTCGCTAGCTTTTCAGCGACCAATTTCTCCTATGTTCCATCTTCATAGGTCACAACATTACTGGAGCTTCCTTTCTGGCCAAACTCAGAGTGTTTTAGATCATTCTGCTGGCCTCTTTGCTCTTGATTCCCAACATAAATCTGGCTAAAAGCCGCCAACAGTAGCCATAACACTGCCTCAACATTAGACTGCCTTGAAATTTTTCTACCAGATTAATTAGTCCACTGGCCCTAATCTCAGTGTCGGGCAGACTCTGGACACTAGCAAAAGGCAGACAAATGTTCTGCTAAAGCATCACACACATCTCTGGAGTCCAACCAATGCAGTCCTTCCCAGCAGAAATCTCCTGAGCCTGGTCTTCACCAGCAGAATTTCTATCAGCCTTTCGGTCTTCTGAGCTCAGACTAGAATCTCCCATCAAGCACCACCTAACCCTAAGGCGTTCCAGCTCCACTTTTTCATCTGGCGTCTCCAAACCTCTAACTCTTCCCCTTCCCACAAGCCAGCTCCAAAGGCTCCTAACCTACATGGTCAGGTACAGGCACAGTAACAACCCTGCTTCTCTGGTACTAAATTCTGTCTTAGATACTTTTCTCATTGCTGAGACCAAATACCCAACTCCTACAAGTTAAGGGAGGAGAGGTTTATTTGGCTCACAGTTTGTAGAGGTTTCACTCCACAGTTGGCTGGCTCCATGGCACATGCTAGAGGGGCCTCACAGAGGACAAACAGTTCATCGCAGGCAAACAGAGCAAAAGCAACAAGGG
>NW_022942108.1:0-385 GCF_012274545.1 Fukomys damarensis | reverse complement strand
TGTGGTACCTGGCACCATTTTTTCTATTAGCCTCTTAATCATCATCTGGAAAGAGAACATTCTAGAGTAATATCATTAAATGTAGCTCTGATAAAGCACGGTCCCTACTATGTATCATAAAGCAGGTACTAGATATTTTACATTCATAGAGGTATGATACAGTACTGTCCTACATCAATAATACTAGATTCAGTTTTGGTTTGAAATTTACTTTGTCTGCAAATAAGATTGCTACCCCTGTTTTTTTCTGGGCTCCTATCACATGGAGAATTGTTTTTTTATCTTTTCACTTTCAGTCTATGGGCTTCTTTTTGCACTAGGTGGGTGTTTCTTGTATACAACATATTATTGGATTTTGCTTCTTATTCCATTTTGCCAGTCTATT
>NW_022942107.1:0-203 GCF_012274545.1 Fukomys damarensis | reverse complement strand
GACCTAAGTCCTACCCTGTAAAGTAGCAGGGCTTGACCAAGTTCACTTCTAGCCAAGTTCAACTGACTCCAACTAAATTCTACCCTTCTAAATTAACCATTTGTTCTCTTTAGTACAGATATGCTCATGTCCTCATTCTACAGTCCTGCCTGCTTGATTCTTGTTATCAGCAGGTGTCCCAACATCTGCTGAATTCCCTCTTT
>NW_022942106.1:0-280 GCF_012274545.1 Fukomys damarensis | reverse complement strand
TTATACTATATATTGGAAGCTTGATATTTCTTTTATTTGTATAAACAACAAATGAATCTTTGAAAAAGACAGAGAGGAAGTGGAAAGTAAGAAATTCTTCTATCCTCAACTTCATTGCTTTTGAGTTCACCAAGGAGGCCTGAATGCGAGTTCTCAGGAGAATACGTAGAAAACCATGGGTCTTGCTCTCGGCCCTCCACACGGAACTATTAAATATGATGTTCAATACTTAGAAGCAGTGACTGGGGAGATAGTTGCGAAGGAGAATGAGATATTACCC
>NW_022942105.1:0-325 GCF_012274545.1 Fukomys damarensis | reverse complement strand
CTAAGAGTTTGCCTTAAGTCTCAGAAGAGACTTTAGACTTGGACTGTTTAGCAATGCTGAAACCATTAGGACTTTGGCAGCTATTAAGAGAGGGACTAAATGCTTTTTCACATAAAGGAGTATGTGTGAGAATCTGCGGGGCCAGGGGTGGAATGCTATGGTTTGTATTCAGATGTCCCCCGCAAAGCCTCAAGTGGATGAGGTGGGACTTTCTTTTCAGAGGTAGGTGAATCTGGAATGTCTGACGCTGGGGTCAAGGGCGAGTGATTACTAAACCACTGCATCTGAATGATTAGTTTGGCACCGTCCTAATCCCAGTAGTGTG
>NW_022942104.1:0-218 GCF_012274545.1 Fukomys damarensis | reverse complement strand
CACAAAAAAAAGGAAAATAGCAAGTATGACAAAACGCTCCAGAGAGTTTCTGGGCACTAAAGATTGTGCAAATTAATAGGATAAAATTAAGGTAAAAATAATCTAGGATGGAGAAATCATCATTGAAAAATCCTTTTAAATACTGTGTTCTATGATAAGGCCAATTGAAAGTTCATTTTTAAGACCAAACAACTAAAAAAATGCCATATATAGTCACT
>NW_022942103.1:0-335 GCF_012274545.1 Fukomys damarensis | reverse complement strand
GAGTGCAGCCGGTGGTGGTGGGTGCGGTCTGGCCTCCCTCACCACCCATGTGCCCTGGCTTCCAGTGAGGCTGGCTCTCAGCTCAGTTTCTCTCCATGGCTGAGGAAGCCTCACTTAAGGTCAGGTTCCTTCCCCAGGGCAGCCTCTGACCAGATGGCTCAAGACACCAATTCCTGGCTCTTTGTCTCAGCGCTGTGTCAGCCTCAGGTCACCTCGCAGGATCCTCAGGGGCTGCCTGGCCACTGCACCACAGTTTAGCGCACTCGGCCCAATTCTAGTCCCTTTCCTCCTTTGAGTGCTGGCCCCAAGGACCCCTCAATAACCCTCGCTGGTGT
>NW_022942102.1:0-354 GCF_012274545.1 Fukomys damarensis | reverse complement strand
AAGGGTGCCCCACCCTGGGGGTGAGTGCTCTCTCCCCTCAAAGAGCGGGTATCCTGGATGGATATAAGGGATGGAAAGAAGGCTTGTTGCTTGTTCACTGCTGCATCTGCTGCTTCTCTACTTTGCTGCCTTCTGCCTGCTCTGCTCTGCCATGAACTGTTTCTCCTCTCTGATGCCCCTCTGCCGTGCTGCCTGCCTTAGAGCCAGCTGCCTATGAACGGAAACCTCTGCAAGCTGTGAGCTGAAATAAACCTTCCTTCCTTTAACTTTGGGTGTTGGATATTTTGTCTTAGCAACAGGAAAAGTAACTAAGAGAAGAACTAAAAGGAGATCTAAAAGTAAAAGTGTGAGGAT
>NW_022942101.1:0-451 GCF_012274545.1 Fukomys damarensis | reverse complement strand
TTCAAAAGAACACATATGAATATGGTAACATATATGTAAAAATGTGTAATACCATTAATTATAAGGAGAATTAATACTGCAATGTAAAGTCTAGTGCAATCAAATGTGTCCTAGCTACTCAGGAGACTTAAATAGGAGGATCTCTTAAGCCCATGAATACAAGGGTGACGTGAGAAACACAGTGAGACCCTCTCCTCTCCCCACCAAGAAATAGAACAAAATTACATTCTCTAGTGAGAATAGGCATAAGGAAAGAGATAAAAGATAATGAGTGCTGGCAAGAAAATGGAGGAAGGAACTCTCCTGCACTGTTAGTGAGAGCATAAATTCCTAGAAACATTATGGGGGATAGTATGGAGAGTCCTCAAACAAAAGTAGAACTACTATACAAGTCCAACAATCCCAATTGTACTTGTCAACTTTCCTATTGCTGGATTAAAATATCTAAAAC
>NW_022942100.1:0-311 GCF_012274545.1 Fukomys damarensis | reverse complement strand
AATGAAAACTTGCAAGGCAGAACCTAGTTGAAAGGAGTGGGTCACGGGGACTACGATGTATCAGTCCCTGTCCCTTGTTCTCTGATCTTGCTCTGTCTGCTTCTAGCTTCCATAAGGTGGACAGCTGTCCTCCTCCCTTCCCTTCCACCCTGATGTTTCTGCCTTGCCATAGACAAGCAATGAAATCAGCAGACCATGGATTGGAACCTTTGAAACCATGAGCTAAAATAAACCTTTCTTTCTCCAGACCTCAGAGCAAAAGCATTTTCATGGACCAGTGAGTAGAACAGAGGTTATAGATGGTAAAAAGT
>NW_022942099.1:0-1275 GCF_012274545.1 Fukomys damarensis | reverse complement strand
AATGATTCCATCTATGATTATAGTAAAATACAAAGGTATTTGAAAGGTATTTGGTATAATCAACTACCTCCCTAGATTTAATACAGGTACATCAAGATATTTTGGATCTACAGAATGCCCCTTCCTTAAAGTTTGATGCTGCACAAGCTGCGCAGTGTTTTATCAATCAATTAAAAGAGGTCTTACTCTCCATGGAATCAGTCACCCAATTATTAGGTCCTGTTATTGCAATTGGGATAAGGGTATGACTAGGACATGTTATATTACCCATATTAGTGTGCATGGTGAGTTCATCTTTGATGAACATGGCAGGAAAGATTCATCACTTAAAATTGCACATTAAGCCTCCCATACATACAGTCTAACCCCTGCAGAGGCTGGTAGTCAAAGATGGGTAAGAGAAGTGTAGAAAAATATCCAACCTAAGACAGAGCATGAGTATCATAATTCTCATGGCTTGATGATGCAAAAGGGATTTCTCTGGACAGGCACAGTCTTTCTGCTGAGCTGGGAAAGTCCCTGCTCTTAATATAATAAAAAGGGGGATATGTGGGGGCCCAGTCATGGCCCACTGGCATTTGACATTTGGGAAATAACTTCTTAATCTACAATTAAGGCATTGATACAATGTAACATTTGTTTCTTTTCAAGGACTCTGTTTGTTAAACTTGTTTTGTTCTTTGACCCTGGGATAACAGTAACTCCTCAGCCAAAGATGTGATGTCATCTGTAAGAGTCAGGAAATCTGGTCTTTACATAAAGATAAAAACAATTGCTTGGTGCTTCCTGTTGATGTGAGCCTATAAAAGGAGCTGTTTCTGTGAAATAAATCAGACTTCTCATGGTCTCCACTCAGGCTTGAGTGTTCTTTCCTTTCTCAATTCTTACTCCCTAATTAAGGCGTGTTCATGTTGTGATGGCTGGGCTGCCACAGTATCTAGGAATCAATATAACAAAAGAAGCAAAAGACCTCTACGCTGAAAACTACAGCATTATAAAAGGAGCTGTTTCTGTGAAATAAATCAGACTTCTCATGGTCTCCACTCAGGCTTGAGTGTTCTTTCCTTTCTCAATTCTTACTCCCTAATTAAGGCGTGTTCATGTTGTGATGGCTGGGCTGCCACAGTATCTAGGAATCAATATAACAAAAGAAGCAAAAGACCTCTACGCTGAAAACTACAGCACTCTGAAAAAAGAGATCAAAGAGGATATAAAAAATGGAAAGATATTCCCTGTTTCTGGATAGGAAGAATCAACATAGTGAAAATGGCCATA
>NW_022942098.1:0-239 GCF_012274545.1 Fukomys damarensis | reverse complement strand
TTCACTCTCCTAGCCAAAATTAAATGCTGCACCTACAAGTTCTCAATCCAATACACAAAAAAACCACTAGGAATTTGAGACGTCTACAAATACAGAGAAACCTCTTCCTGATAAAGGCTTTTTGAGATTCAGAGTAATCAAGGCCTGGGTAACACAAGTTCGTGTGATACAGACAAGTGATCTAGGGTTTCTTAATCTGGGCCTTTTAGAAGTTAAAGAGAATGAGAGAATTCCTACCA
>NW_022942097.1:0-253 GCF_012274545.1 Fukomys damarensis | reverse complement strand
TCAAATAACTCCGATTACTGTTCAATAAATCATGCCATTCTACACATACTTGCAAGCCAAGTGGAGTTGTGCTAGCAAACTGGGCCACTGCCTGAGTTTATTCTTTATAACTCATTTACCAAAGCTGTAGGAATATTGCATTCCTATTTTTATTGTCCCAACTTGATGCCTGAATTCATGCCAATCACTTACCATGTGCTTTGATGGCAAAAATATCCTTGCTTTAGATTTCAGCTTAGAGTGAACACCCATC
>NW_022942096.1:0-536 GCF_012274545.1 Fukomys damarensis | reverse complement strand
ACGTTCTCAGATTGCATCCATTTACCTATAAATTCCTCAAGTTTATCTTTCTTTACAGCAGTGTAGTACTCCATTTTGTACAGATATACATTGTGGCAGCTGCATGGAGAGCAGATAGGAAAGAGTAGGGAAATTTAAGGTAGGAAAATTCCACAATGGCAAATCACACTAGTACCTGGATGAGGAACAGGGTGAAATTGTACAAGGCAACAGACAGATTTAGGAACTACACAGAAAGTAACAACAAGAAGACTCCATGACCAGTGTGGCACACGAAGAAGTTCCTGCCATGGTGAGGACTGCAGGCAGTTGTGAGATCAGCGAGGCATTCACTTTGACTGCAGGCACCCTTACTTGTGGTGCTATCCTGACATCAACTTAGGAGATGAGCAACGATCCTGGTTTATTACAGTTTATTACTTGTCCTCTCTGTTCTCCTAGCCTACACTCTAAAGTTGACCCAAAGTAGATAAATAATTGCCATGGAAATATGCTCAGTTTTGGAAAAGATAAAATTTGCTTCCTAGTTTCACTGG
>NW_022942095.1:0-204 GCF_012274545.1 Fukomys damarensis | reverse complement strand
TGAAACAGAGTACATCCTAGCTCATAAAGCATGCTTAAGTAGATTCAAAAGAATAAAAATTATCCCATATTACCATACTACAGTGAAGCAAAAAGAAATGACAGAAACTGCAAACATAATGGAAATGAACACATTCTTGACTAATCAATTGTTATGGCATAAGGAGCCATACAGAAACTTTAGAATTGAAAATACAATAGATGA
>NW_022942094.1:0-1273 GCF_012274545.1 Fukomys damarensis | reverse complement strand
AAATCCACATCTAAGCGTATTGCAATAAAACTGGCATCAATGAAAAAGAAGATGCTGCAAGCAGCCAGAAAGAAAGGATGAATCGCCTACAAAGAATTTCAATAAGAAGAGCAATAGACTTCTCAGAAGCAACAGTACACCATCCACAGTGGAATACAATCTTCAAGGTATTGAGACAAAATAATTGCCAATGTAAAAATTCTTAACCAGCAAATTATATTCATGAACAAGAATGAAATGAAGTCAAGCACAAGTGAACAAACACCAAGGATTCCAACAAAACTCTTTTATTCTTTTTTCCTCCCAGCACAGGGGATCAAGCCCAGGGCCTCCAATGCTAAGCTGCAACCCTAGCCCCTTCTTATTTTTTATTTTGAGACAGGGTCTCTCTAAATCACAGAATTGCCCAGGCTGGTCCTGAAATTGCAGTCCTCTGGCCTCAGTCTCCTAGAGTGCTGGGGTTTCAGAAATGTGCCACCAAACAAGATTATTTACTTCTAAATAATAACGACACCGGAGCAGGCCCAAGTCACAACGGCTGACGTCACAGCTCCTGAGTTTCAGATACAAAATTTGTAGCCCGTTTAACTGTCATGAGAATGTTTGTTCATGAAGCCCACCCTGCAATAAGCTCTGAATGGTGTCAGATTTTTCCTGATGCTACTTCTTGCTTTCTCTCCACTAGAACAACTTATTTGATTTCTTATGTTCTAATCTGGCTCAAAAAAGTGTGACTTCCGCCCAGTGGACAGCATTTCCCTGTTCTCTCTGTTTCAGCCCTCACTATTGTGACCACAGAAGCTGTATTACATGGTGCGCCCACTAGGTCTCCTTTCCTTAAAAGCAATTTGTTAAGAAGCTTTATTCCTGCAGAATTTCTTAGCTAGCTAGAACTCCAAGCTAGGTGACCAGGCAGATAAAAAGAAAACATGCTCTTTTTTCCCTCTCATTATTCAGGTATTCCCAAGGTAGACTTCCCGCCCTTAGAAATTTTAGATTGAATCTGAGGTACAATCACTTGTTTTCACTGGTTTTTTGTTTGTTTCATTGGTCTGGTGTCAGGGAATCGGTGCTACAGTCTTACTTGAGGCCAGTAACTTCGTACTGGAAATAAAACACAAGGGAATCAAAATTGCACAAGGAATACAAGGAATGGATGAAACAGGAGCTCAGAAATGTCCAGGTGGAGCTAGGCTCTGAAAAGCAATCTGGGCAGGTAAACGGCGAAAAGGGAGAGGTCTGTGCCCAGAGGACAGGACGCGGAGATCGGGGT
>NW_022942093.1:0-1046 GCF_012274545.1 Fukomys damarensis | reverse complement strand
TATTCTGTAAGCAAGTTTTGTGACCAAGTTTCTGTTTTCTCTCAGCCTCCTCTGTCATGTTTCAAATTCTTTGTCAGACCTAAAAGCCTAACTCTCCACTGTGCTATCTTAAAATTAGCTGGTTTCTTCTGCCAGGACATGGTTCAAAAAGTTAATAGACCTGTGTGTAGTAAAGTCAAACTCTGCCTAGAATATTCAGGAACTCCACATGTCTCCACAAAGATCAGAGCTAACTTTCTTAAATGTCTCAGTCTTTCAGTGGCTTACTCTTTCCTTAGAATGGCTAGAACACTGGTACTGAAGGGAAGTCTATGCTATTCCAAGTGCTAGAGAGGCCCTTTTACTTATTGTTACAGGAGGTTGTGATTTGAAACCTGGTCACTCTGGTCACAGCTGATGGGGTGGGAGGAAGAGAATTGGTGAATAACAGGAAAGTGCTATAGCTTGTCCAAAAGCCAGTGAGGTGACTAGATCTGACATCATTGCCCATGACAGCACTGCGTGGTCCTCGGTCATGCATGCCGCTCTTCAATGAACTCCTTCATGCAACATGTGAATGCAGGACACAGAGAGAAGGATCAGTACAGGAGCCAGACACAGAGACAGAGAGAAAAAGTGGTAAGCAAGAAATAATTGGAGGGAGAGAGGAAAAAGCGAAAGTGACTCGTGGCCAGAGAAGTGATAATAGTAGAAAGAGAAAAAAGAAAGAAAATCCAAAGGCCAACAAGGAGAATATCATTACGAAGGCCACTGGCAATTGAGTGGCTGCCAGAAGTTTTGGATTGAAGCCACACGGGATTCTTTCTTCTCTCTATAACTGGCACAAAGGAAGGGCTGACAAGTGCTTCTGTGTGGAAGTGAGGTTCTCGGGTCCACACCCGCTAGGATGTTTTATTCTCCTTGCTTTCTCAATTTTCTGCAGTAAATCCTAATTATCTAAGGAAAAATTTCATGTTAGTGAAGGCCAATGAATTCTGCAATGCACTTGCCATAATTCGTTTTTAAAATGGTTTCCATTAAAGAATGTGTAATTTTTCCTGTTTCCA
>NW_022942092.1:0-249 GCF_012274545.1 Fukomys damarensis | reverse complement strand
AGTGAATGATGGGTAAATAGCTCTTATACGGTATTATTTAGGGAATAATGGTAAGAAAAAGGTTTGTACGTGTTCAGTACAGATACATTATTTTAATTATTTTCAACCTGTACTTGGTTGGAGAAGGCCATGGAGATGGAGCGCTGACAATATTGGTATGATTTATTCCACAACGGAAAAACAAACTGGGCATGCTGAGCTCTGGACCCTCCTTCATAATGCAGATCCTCATGTGCTATGCTGTTCCTT
>NW_022942091.1:0-281 GCF_012274545.1 Fukomys damarensis | reverse complement strand
TCCTCTTCATTTTAATAGTTACCACCTCTGTCTCATGACCTGGGGCAGCAGGACATCTCTGCTAAGGGCCAGGAGGTTGCATTCAGAATCAGCAGTGGTGTCCTTACCATCCTGTCCACCGGTTCACCAGCAGAGATGTGGTTTCCAAGAGGAATCTCCCCTCCACATTTTGGTTCTGAAACAAGGAGAGTAGGAGTGGCAGGATATAATCAACAACCTGTGGCCTGATGGATATAGATGTTCAAAGAAACAGCCTTTCAAACCTCAAACATAATGGGTAA
>NW_022942090.1:0-529 GCF_012274545.1 Fukomys damarensis | reverse complement strand
CATAAAGGCCATTTTACTGAGCTCCAGAAGATCAAATGGAAGTGAACAACTGCAATAGAGACACATCAAGCCGGGCATGGTGGCTCATGCCTGTAATCCAAGCACTTGGAGGCTGAAGCAGGAGGATCACTGTGAGTTTGAGACAAGTGTGGACTACATAGTGAGTTCCGGGTCAGTCTCAACTACATAGTAAGACCCTGCCTCAAAAAACCAAAACAAAGAAACAAACAAACAAAAAGACACATCAGATCTCCACAGTTGGCAAGTTGGAGGGATCACCACCTTCCATCACAACCTGGAGTTTCTTCAGGGGAAGGGCAGCAGGAACCTGTAGTAGAACCTTGCAGAGTTCAATCCTGAAAGAGGTCAGGGAGCTCAACTTGGGCCTTGCAGCCAGAATTCAGTCTGACTCTCAGGGATCTGCCATCGGTTAGCTGTGACTAATTGACTTAGTTCTGCACATTGCTGCCCATGTCGTCTATTGTGATAGCAGAGATATACCCTGAAAGAGTCTCCTCAATTTTTTTCT
>NW_022942089.1:0-570 GCF_012274545.1 Fukomys damarensis | reverse complement strand
AGTTTGTGTTTTCCTCCCAGTACTAAAATCCAGAGAGAAAACAGGAGTTTTCAAAACTGGTCACGATTTATGAACCCAGAAATAGACAAAATGGGGGAAATTTTGTTTTTCCTCCTTTGCATCAGACACTGTAGTCACTTCTTGCTTTCCTAACCTCTGTCTTCTTTTGGTGGTAAAACTATTTTGTTACTCATTTTCTCTCTCTCTCTCTCTCCTCTCTCTCTCTGCCTCCCCCACCATTTCCCCTCCCAAGGCTTGTGTTTGTTAGTCTAACTGAACCATCTGTCAGGCTCATTATTCCAGGTGATGTCTTTTGATTACTAAAGGAAGGAGAACTGTGTTAGCAAATGTATACAAAGAAATGCAGTGATTTCTAGTGGATGAAACTGATATTTAGTCATGGAAATCCAAGATAAGAGGTCCCAATTAAGAGACCATGACAGGCTTAGGGATATAGAAGTACAGGAGGGAAACAGGTGGCATACACTGATATGAAATGAAAGGTATAAGATCCCAACAATGAATGTAATTGTGCTGTATCCCTAAAATGTACCAATAAACTCAATTAAA
>NW_022942088.1:0-512 GCF_012274545.1 Fukomys damarensis | reverse complement strand
TTTTTTTTAAAAAAATTCTTCTATTCTACCACATACTAACTTAACTTCTGTGAATTTATGATCCTCAAGGCAAAGCAAAAATTTCAACAAAAGACCACAGAATGGGAGAAAAATTTCTCAAATTATATGTCTGATAAGGACTTGTACCTAAACTATATAATAAACTCTTGTGACTTATCAATAAAATGGCAATCCAATTAAATAATGGGCAAAAGCTATGAATGGGATTTTCTCTAAAAAAAATATTCAGGTGGCCCATAAACATAGGAAAAGATGCCAAATATCTTTAGTTACTATGGAAATGACAACCAAAACTACATTGAGACGCCTCTCCACGTTGTCTCAAAGATCAGAGAAGGCAGGTGTCAGTGAGGTGTGCAGAAGCAGGAACTCTATGCACTGCTGTTGGAAATTTAGAGCAATAGCTGCTTTGGAAAACAGGCTGGCTTCTCTTCAAATGCCTAACCATAGAGTCAGCATGTGACTCAGCAATCCCAATCTTCCTGTATACT
>NW_022942087.1:0-504 GCF_012274545.1 Fukomys damarensis | reverse complement strand
TAATTTCTTTCTCTTGTCTAATTGCTGTGGCTAATGTTTCCAGAAATATATTGAAGAGGAGTGATGATACTGGGCATCCTTGTCTTGTTCCTGGTTTTAACGTGAAGGTTTTCAGTTTTTTACCATTCAGTATGATATTGGCTGTTAGTTTTTCAGATAGTCTTTATTAAGTTGAGGCATAGAACATCTGTTCCAATTTTTTGCAGGGTTTTTGTCATGAGTTGGTGTTTAATTTTTGTCAAATGCTTTTTCTGCATCTATTGCGAGGATTATATGGTTTTTTTCCTTGACTCTGTTAATATAGTGTATTACATTTATTGATTTATGCATGTTGAACCATTCTTGCACTCCTGGAATAAATCCAACTTGGTCAGGGTGTATAAACTTCTTGATGACCCTCTGTGTTCTGTTTACCAGTATCTTAAGGAGTTTTGCATCTACGTTCATTAAGGAAATTGGCCTGTAGTTCTCTTTTTTAGTTGGGTCTTTCTGTGGTTTGGGAAT
>NW_022942086.1:463-753 GCF_012274545.1 Fukomys damarensis | reverse complement strand
CAAACTTTTTCAACCATAAGATTATCGAGTTTTTGTTTGTTCATTTGCAGTCCACAGAATCATGCTAAAATGCATTGCATATATAAATGCGTGATGTTTAGATTTGAGGAATGCAAACTTACAAAATTATTTTTAAAATAACATTGATTTTATCTTCTTAAAGAAGCCAGTACAGGGCTATTCTGGCAGGCCCATGTATTCCTCTTAATATTAATTAGCTAATGTGTGTCACGCAACTTAAGAACTCTTCCATTTTGCAACAACAGGCTTTCCTACAGATCACTCTAATA
>NW_022942086.1:0-229 GCF_012274545.1 Fukomys damarensis | reverse complement strand
GATTTCCACTTGAAATGCATTTTATTTAATTGTCTAAGGTAACTGTCACAAAGTAGAGAAACAAAAAGACCATGTGACTATTCTAAGTAGAAAAATCACTGTTCTCCAGAGATTTTTTCCATTGATAGTAAAAGAAAGTGATATAAAGTTGTATGTGTTAGGAGAGCAAGACAAGAGTTGAAGAATGAGGACAAGAAATAATTTGAACAGCAGTGAAATGATCTATAGT
>NW_022942085.1:636-912 GCF_012274545.1 Fukomys damarensis | reverse complement strand
AAATTAGATTCATTCATAGGAAAATGGATACATATTGAGGATATACTCCTCAGTGAAATAAATGAGTCACACATATATAAATACCGAATAGTTTCTCTGGTGTGAAAAACTATAATAGTACATAAGATCCTAATGAGATAATTGACAATGTGAAATAGGAAGAAAAGGGCTAAAAGTTTAGGGGAAGTGGGAAAGGTAGGGAAAAGGTAATAAGGGAAAAGAGAAAAATATGCGAAAATGGAAATAAAGTGTTTGTAAATGGGGAGGAGGAGGGGG
>NW_022942085.1:0-554 GCF_012274545.1 Fukomys damarensis | reverse complement strand
TAATGAATGTAACTGTACTGTATACCTAAAATGTACCAATAAACTCAATGAGGAAAAAAAATAAATCCTCTTTTCTTACCACCAGGAAAAATAAAAGAAATCTATTCTGATGAGAACAAACTAGATTCACTGGAATAACTAAATATGTGAAGTTTAGCACTTTGGCATGCACAAATAAATTAGAATTTACCATATGTACTTAATGTCAGTGTGAAAGTTGGTATCATGTATTAGCTTGGCTAAGCCATGTTGGGCAGACATTTGGTCAAAAACTAGGCTTGAAGATTCTATGAAGGTGCTTTATAATATGATTTGCATATAAATCATTTAACTCTGAGTAAATATATTATTTATAATGTGGAAAGGCCTCTTTAATAACTTGAAAGCTTAAAGGAAAAAGACCAAAGTCCCTTGAAGAAGTGAGAGTTACCTTTTTTGACCAACTTCAGACTTGAACTGGGGTCTTTGTCCTATTGACCAGTAGATTTCTGACTCTAAAATCAACAGACCTGGAACAATTGGCTGGAGCAGCCAATCAATCTCCTCCCCTCCCC
>NW_022942084.1:0-229 GCF_012274545.1 Fukomys damarensis | reverse complement strand
CAAAATCTTCTCCTCTGTTTGGGAAGTTTTCTGTCATTAATTCTGTGAACAGTGTTTTTTTTTTTTATGTTGTTTATAGTTTCTCCTGATACTTCACGGAGTCCCATCAATCTTATATTATTCTGCTTTGCATCACCTATGAGTGCTAGATGTATTTCTCATGATCCCTTACTGTTTCTAAGAGATTTCTCTCTTCATGGTCACTAACTACAATCCTTTCTTCTATATC
>NW_022942083.1:0-245 GCF_012274545.1 Fukomys damarensis | reverse complement strand
AAGTCCATCATGACTGTGGATTCCAGGAAGGGATCCCAACACTGAACTGGAGACTCAGGGTCCCCTAGCTCACATCCTCCACCTTCCCTGGGGACACCACTGCCATCCACCCTCCTTTCCCTAGATCAGCACCTATACGATGTGCTCTGTGTGTCCTCTCCTTCCTCACAGAAAGGACCTTTTACAGAAAGGGTATTAAACATGGCAGAGACTGCCCAGACCTATTTGCTGATCCCAGGGGTAGA
>NW_022942082.1:0-273 GCF_012274545.1 Fukomys damarensis | reverse complement strand
GCTTGGGGACAGACTGCTAATGAATGAATCCCAGTTCTACCAGTTCCAGAGTCACGCCCAGGGACAAATTACTTAACATCTCTAAATTTTGGTGTCTTTATCTGTAGGGTTTTTGTGGAGGGAGGTACCGGGGATCGAACTGGGGACCTTGTGCTTGCGAGGCAGGTGGCAGAACCACTAAGCTAAATCCCTGGCCCTATCTGAAGTTGCTAGGATTAAAGGCAATTATTCAAGTGAAACACTTAGCACATTGCATAGCACATAATGAATATC
>NW_022942081.1:0-207 GCF_012274545.1 Fukomys damarensis | reverse complement strand
TGACTTACAAAACTATAAAGTACACTGCTACAATTCATAAGAAGTCAGAAAAGACCAAGAGTAACCAAAGAATCCTGAGCATAAGAGCAAAGCAGGATGAATCATTCAAGATTTAAAGCTAGGTTGTAAAGTTACAGTGATAAACATATCATGGTACTGGCACAAAAACATACATGTTGATTGCAACAGAAGTCACAATGAAGAAAC
>NW_022942080.1:0-214 GCF_012274545.1 Fukomys damarensis | reverse complement strand
TAAATGTCACCGTTTTCCAATCCCCAATAAATTCACAGACCCAGGCAATCACCATCACCTGCTGTAACATCACAAAAAGAGAACAAGTGGACATAACGCATCTTCTGAGGAAGACCACACAGCTAGCCATAGCTTCCAAGTAGCTCAGGCCGCAGATTATTCTTAATGAGAAAAAAGGAATGGAGGGAGAACTTGTGAAGTCTAACAAGAGAAA
>NW_022942079.1:0-366 GCF_012274545.1 Fukomys damarensis | reverse complement strand
TTTTTTTTCCTTTTCTCTTATTACATTTCCCCTACCCTTCCCATTTCACCTACACCTTTAGCCCTTTTCTTCCTATTTCTCATTATCCATTATATCATTAGGATCTTATGTAACAGAATAGTTTTTTCACACCAGAGAAACTATTCAGTATACATGTGTGACTTATTTATTTCACTTGGGAGTATATCCTCAATTTTTCTCTTCAAAAATTAATTACTTCATGATGCAAAGCTGATAAGTGCAATGCTAGAGTTCAGTTGAAGGAAGTTTGCTGAATTATTTTCAACTACATTGAAATTACACATAATTTGTGTTCTTTTCATAATAATTTACTTAATTAGAACTAATTGTGCTTTTATTAATGTT
>NW_022942078.1:0-212 GCF_012274545.1 Fukomys damarensis | reverse complement strand
ATGAATGTGACGTACTCCACAGAGAAAGGTGCTGCAACTCTGTGAGTTTACCAGTGAAGTCTATATCTTATGCGAAATACAACTGTAATCCTTTTTTCTCGTAGGTCTCTGCCTGGGAGAGATGGAGACACTGTTGTGAGATACTTTTTGCAGAGAAGCCTTTCAGTCCTAAGAGAGTGCCTAGCAGCTCTGAGTGCACACAAGCCTCCAGA
>NW_022942077.1:0-222 GCF_012274545.1 Fukomys damarensis | reverse complement strand
ATTTTTCTGGAAAGTGACAATTTATGTTTTAATTACTGAGGAAATAATCCCTGCAATTCATATCTGATAATTTTTTTTCTGTTATAAAAACTAATACTTTTTGAAATCTAGTTGTGTCATAGAACTGTTTCTGTCAGTTCACTCATCATTTTGGGTGGGTTTTTTTTTGCACAGTTTAATTTCCTCACAGAAATTAATGAAACGAAGTTTTGTGAACTTCAC
>NW_022942076.1:0-516 GCF_012274545.1 Fukomys damarensis | reverse complement strand
CAAGGTTCTTTAGCCAGAACCAATTCTCCTCATTTTTTTTCATTAAATTTATTGGTACATTTTGTGTATACAATACAGTTACATTCATCATTGGGATCTTGTAACTTTACATGATATATCTTGGTTCTTATTCTTTCCTCAAACCCCTGCCCTCCTTCAACACCCCACCCTTTCCTATTTACAAAGACTTTGTTTCCATTTTTTACTTTTCTTATATTTTTCCTTTTCCTTCTTTCCTTTCCCAGTTCCCCTACCCCTTTAGACCATTTATTCTTGTTTTACATTATCAATTATACATGTTGATCCTTATTTACACTTTCAGTTTCTCACACCAGAGAAACTATTCAGTATTTACACATGTACGTTCTATTTATTTCACTTAAGAGAATGGCTTCAATGTGCATCTGTTTAGCTATAAATGTCTCTAGTTTCTCATTCTTTATGGCTGAGTAATACTCCATTTTATAAAACAACCACATCTTCTTTATCCAGTCTCCAACTGATGGGCAGGTGGGG
>NW_022942075.1:0-232 GCF_012274545.1 Fukomys damarensis | reverse complement strand
GCAAGAGCTCAGAATGTGTGAGCTGTTGCCATTGGCGTGGTAGGCTGGGTATGATACAGTGACGTGTAAACCCCAAAATTCCAGTGGCTTCACTCCGTGAACTTAATTTCATTTTTGTGCCGAGACTTGAATCTAGGGTCTTCACACTGACGTACATTTCTCAGCCCCGTTTTACATTTTTAGACAGAATCTCACTAAACCTCCAAGTTGCCCAGGCTGGACTTGAAATTGT
>NW_022942074.1:0-412 GCF_012274545.1 Fukomys damarensis | reverse complement strand
TTTTTTGAAAGAAGCTGACATCTCAGGTCAAGCAGCAATAGGAAGATGTATAAGCATTAGCTCCTGACATTATTTTTATTTTAAATCACAGATAAGAGATGGATTGATTTATCATAAACAGGTCAGCTGTTCTGGCCATTATTTTACACCAGGACACCATGAAGCGAATATGACACGTAAGTCCAGGATGCCGATGCCTCTGCCACAGCTCAGTACGTCCCCGCAGTGCCTCTCACGGTTCTATGATTCCTCTTGATTATACGTGTAAAGAGATATCTTTTACAGTAAGCCTTTTACATTACCTAGTATTCACATAGGGAAAAATTAATCTTTTGAAAAACTTTGCTGAAATATTTAATACATACAAAATTAGTAAAAAGGAGTCCCCTTTTATCGGTTACTCAGTTTCATG
>NW_022942073.1:0-201 GCF_012274545.1 Fukomys damarensis | reverse complement strand
TTTATATTGGCCTCAGGAAAACGACTTACTGTATATACTGATTCCAAATATGCTTTCCATATATTTCTCTCACATGCAGCGATCTGGCAAGAAAGAGGATTCTGCACCACAAAGGGCAACTCCATCCAAAATTCCAAATTCATTATAGAACTCTTACAGGCATCCAGGTTACCATCAGCAATAGGTATTGTCCATTGCAAA
>NW_022942072.1:0-721 GCF_012274545.1 Fukomys damarensis | reverse complement strand
AATAGACTGGCAGAATGGATTAAGAAGCAAAAGCCAACAATATGTTGTATACAAGAAACACACATAGTACAGAAATAAGCCCATAGACTGAAAGTGAAAGGATGAAAAACAGATTCTCCAAGCAAAAGGAACCCAGAAAAAAACAGGGGTAGCTATCTTATTCACAGACAAAGTAAGTTTCAAACCAAAACTGATTAAGTGAGACAAAGTAGGCCACTATATCCTTGTAAAGGGAACAATTCAACAGGAAGAGATGGCAATCATAAACATACACACACCAAATATTAATGCCCCAACTATATAAAACAAATATTATGTAACATGAAAAACCAAATAAGCACTAATACAATTATAATGGGGGATCTAAATACCCCAGTATCACAAATAGACACATCATCTAGGCAAAAAAATCATCAACAAAATACTAGAACTGAACCAAACTTTTGAACATATGGACTTAATAGACATCTATAGAGTGTTCAACCCCAAAAAGTCAGAATATGCATTCATTTTGGCTGTGCATGGGTCATTCTCCAAGATAGACCACATACTAGCTCATAAAACTGGTTTGAATAACTGCAAAGGAATCAAAGTCATCCCCTGTATATTATCAGATCATAGCAAAATCAAGCTGGACATCAATAGCATAAGAAAGCATGGAACTACACAAACACATGGAAATTGAACAACACTCTCCTGAACAATCAATGGATCACAGAGG
>NW_022942071.1:0-217 GCF_012274545.1 Fukomys damarensis | reverse complement strand
AAAATTTTTACCAGCTGCTCCTCAAAGGACTATTATCTAGAATATATAAAGAACTAAAAAAAAATCAGCTCCCCCCAAATATAAAGACCTGATTAAAAAATGGACATTTAAATGAACAGACATTTCTCAGACAAAGAAGTAAAAGCAGCGAGTAAATATGTGAAAAAATCTTGCACATCACATTCAAGAGGTGCAGATGAAAACAACACTGAGATTC
>NW_022942070.1:0-896 GCF_012274545.1 Fukomys damarensis | reverse complement strand
ACGTGTGCTCATGTCTACATGAGAAAAATTAAAGACTTAAAAGACTAGTGTGGGATATTAAATACTATACAGATTCCTTAAATCTCTTCTCATTAAAAGGCAGACTGTCTCACTACTCCTTGAATCCGGTGGCCTTGATTATCTTTGTCAGACACTGTGGAAATGACATTGCATGAGTTTTTCAGGATAGGTCTCAAGAGAGCACTTTGACCTCTGGGAACACAGCTCTGACACTGCCATGTTTAAGACAGTAAGGGTCCAGGAGACTGAGGGCAAGGGGGAGGAACAGGGGGTCGGGAAGTAAGTAGAATAAAAACATGCAATGTACAAAATCCTAATAACTTCAATGAATGTAAGCAAAATATGTAATGAACATGAGCTAAGATTAATAATATTGACAAGAATGAAAATGGAGAGGATTTAGAGGAAGAGGCAGGGAGGTGGATAGAAAGTGAAAGATGATTTTTCTTTAAAGAAAGGAAAGGAAGTGTTATGTACATGTACCTATTCTCCAAGATTAATGTAAAGTTTATGTACTACAAGCTTGTACTAAACAAACAAATAAACAAACAAAACTGCTGTGTTTGCCGCAGGAGCAGGGCCTACCTCATGGACTGCACTACCTGCCAAATTTATGAGTGGGGCCCTTCTTGGCCCTGTAGCCCAGCCAGACTCCTGCTGAGTGCAAGCCACCCAAGGGAGCCCAGGTGAGACCAGAGAGGAGCTGTCCAGCCAAACCAAAGAGAAGGAGAAATGATACAGGATTCTTCTCTTAAACACAAATAGATGATCGATAGATATAATATAGGGAGTCAGCTGGGGATTTAGCTCAGTGGTTCTGCCACCCGCCTCGAAAGTATAAGGACCTGAGTTTGATCCCTGGTACAAAAAAAAAA
>NW_022942069.1:0-516 GCF_012274545.1 Fukomys damarensis | reverse complement strand
TGCTTCCAGGAATGAATTTGAAAGTATTGCTTCCCTTTCAATTTCACTGAAAAGTTTGAAGAGAGCCAGGCATGCTGGTGCATGCCTGTAATCTCAGCACTCGGGAGGCTGAGGCAGGAGAATCACAGTGAGTTTGAGACCAGCCTGGGCTTCATAGTGAGTTCCAGGTCAGTCTCAAGTACATAGTGAGACCCTGTCTCAAACCCCCTCCACCACCCCAAAAAAGTTTGAAGAGTAATGGCAGTAGGTCTTCTCTAAATTTCTTGTAAAATTCAGCAGGGAATCCATCAGGATCTGGGTTTTGCTTTGTTGGTAAGTTTTTAATTACATTTTCAATTTCACTGATTGTAATAGGAGTGTTTAAAATGTTTTTATCTTCTTTGTTCAATTTTGGTAATTCATAACTATCTAGAAATCTGTCCATTTCTTCTGTGCTTTCCATTGTTTTAGAGTACAGGTTCTCAAAGTAGGTGTTAATGATCCTCTGGATTTCTGTTAGTTCTGCTGTGACTTTAC
>NW_022942068.1:0-215 GCF_012274545.1 Fukomys damarensis | reverse complement strand
GTGGACTCTTCCCTGCTGACTCTCCAAAGTGTTTCGCTGTCTTCTCTCACACTTTGGGTCACCCGGCACACTGTAGGAAAACAGAAAGGCAAGCATTCTTTTGGCTAATCTTCAGAACTGTAAGGTACTGGGAGACAGAGGGGCCCGCAAGCGCAGGATTTCCTGCATGAAGTGAAATAAGAGGGAAAAAAAGTATGAGGAAAAGACTAATACAA
>NW_022942067.1:0-325 GCF_012274545.1 Fukomys damarensis | reverse complement strand
ACACTTTACCAGAAAATCCCTTAAGGCCTAAGGGAGTGCCTAGAAGCTCAGAGGCCACACAAATCTTCAGAATCCTGTATACTTGGGGATAGATTCAGTTTGAAGTTAGAACACAAACGCAAGGGGCAGAGTGCTTCTGCGGTTTAAACTGTAATTTTTCCTGGGAAACAGCTTCTTTCACTGCTTAGATTTTTGAAATCCAAGTGATTACTTTCCTGAATATGAAGTGCTCCAAGGAGAAAGGTGCTGCAACAGTATGAGTTTCCCAGTGAAGTCCACATCTTATATGGAGTACAACTGTATTCCTTTTTGTTTGTAGGTCTCT
>NW_022942066.1:0-237 GCF_012274545.1 Fukomys damarensis | reverse complement strand
CAAGAGGCTCTCACTCCTATCATTTTGCATGAAACACAACTGGCTCTGTCTAGACAGCTGGATGATGAGCAGCACATCATCTAGGCTAGCCAGCAGCAGTCCAATTAGGTTACCTGGGCTCTCAGTGTGCTCACACTAACACCAGCCTGATGAAAACCATCTGACAAGGAATGTTTCATGAGTCCGTCAGCCTGCCGTCACTTCAGCCTGCAACCTGTGGAGTATGGAGCAGTCCCT
>NW_022942065.1:0-500 GCF_012274545.1 Fukomys damarensis | reverse complement strand
AACATTATTGCTCAGACAAACGTTGTATAGATTTCCTGATGTTTTCTTCTAGTAGTTTTACAGTTTCAGGTCTTACAGTGAAGTCTTCAGTCCATTTTCAATTGACAGTTACTTTGTTTTGTTTTTCTGCAGTGCTGGGGATTGAACCCTGGTCTCATGCATGGCAGACAAGCCCCCCTCCACTGAGCTGTATAGGCAACCTGCACTTGTTTTTTGTTTGTTTTGTTGTTTTTGTATATAGTGATTGTAGTTGTCTAATTTCATTATGCTGCATGAGGAAATGCAATTTTTCCCTCTAGCATATTTTGAAGAGATTCTCCTTTTCCATTTCATTTCTGAGCTCTCTATTCCACTGGTTAAATGTCTTGTTTTTTTTTTTGTTTGTTTGTTTGTTTGTTTTTTTCTGTATCATCCTGCTTTAACTTGCCATAGTATTATGGTAGTTTGAAATCAGGTAATGTGAAGCCTCTGGATTTGTTCTTTTTTGTTCATTATTTGGC
>NW_022942064.1:0-226 GCF_012274545.1 Fukomys damarensis | reverse complement strand
ACATGATATAAACAATACTTTGTTTACACTTCCTAATCAATCAGAGATATTTTGGATATATAAGGGTACACAGAAACCATGGGATCTAAGGTACAATATGTCAGGGCTACAACTAGCCTATATACCCAGTAAAGAATGTGAAAAATGTGACATCAATAGACAGATATGTAGGACATATTCATTCATGTGCTCACACCATTTAATGGGATTAGATGAATTTCCAATA
>NW_022942063.1:0-203 GCF_012274545.1 Fukomys damarensis | reverse complement strand
CCCATTCTAAGAACTGCTCTGAGCCCCATCTTCTTGGTCCTGCACTGGAGCACTCTGCTTCACAAGAGATGCTGGTCTGGTTGGGGCTGTCTATTCTCCTCCAGATGCCCTCTCCTCCTTTACTTCCGCAGCAGTTTTTACCAAGGGCACTGTTGCTCCCCCTTCCCCTCCCCAGCCTTTCTCTTCTGCCCCTCGTTGTGGGG
>NW_022942062.1:0-242 GCF_012274545.1 Fukomys damarensis | reverse complement strand
AGGGGGTGAAAGGAGGACAGGGGTTTGGGGTATCATGTAAAGATATAAGATCCTAATGATAACTGTAACTGTGTTGTTTGCTTTAAATGTACCAATAAATGTTAATGAGGGAGAAAAAGGCTCATCAAGAGAGAATTGGATCATGGGGGTGCTGTACTCATCTATGGATTAATTCACTGAATTTCATAGGTGAATGTGCTGTTAGGAGGTGGGGCCCAGTTGAAGGCAAAGGGTCACTGGGG
>NW_022942061.1:0-258 GCF_012274545.1 Fukomys damarensis | reverse complement strand
CCCAGCAGGAGAGCAGCGGCATGGACAAGCAGGACAAGGCCCCTGGGGACAGTGAGGGCTCCTATTGGGTGAGGATGGCCGTCCACTCTGGAAGGGCTACGCCAGGACAGGAGACAGCCAGAGTGCCCTGGAGACTGGGGTACAGCGCTGTGGGGGAGGGGAGGGGCGGGCAGCGCATTCCAGGGCTGCCTGGAGACGGAGATGCGCCCAGCAGAACAGCAGGTCTCTGCACCCTCTGTCCCCTCCCCTAGTGGCTCA
>NW_022942060.1:0-202 GCF_012274545.1 Fukomys damarensis | reverse complement strand
CAATGCATTTTGGGGATGGTTTGTTAACCTTTTCCACTATACCTATGGGTTTGGCATTTTTTTTCCATTTCTAGATTTTTTACATTTTGAAGAGTACAAAGAATGAAGAGCAATGATGTTGGCCTCAGGCTGCCTGGTGTGAATGTGGGCTCCACCCTCACCTGCTGACAGACTTGGGTAAGTTTCCTCCACTGTAAAATCA
>NW_022942059.1:0-1240 GCF_012274545.1 Fukomys damarensis | reverse complement strand
TGTGTGTGTGTGTGTGTGTGTGTGTGTGTACCAGGGATTGAACTCAGGACCCTGCGCTTGCTAGGCAGGTGCTGTGCTACTGAGCTCAATCCCTGGCCCATGAATTTTTCTTTTGTTTAATTAAATTAACATGATTCATATATATTTGGGAAAGTTAAGTTACTAGAAGTCTTGTCTTCTTCCTTATACAGTCCAGATGTTTTAATCATGACTTAAAGTAATATGATGTAGTAATATGAACAGCATTATAAAATCTCATTTTGTGATTTCAGTACTTTTAGTTTTTCATGCATATTAGTAACTCAGAAGTTTCTTTTCTTTAGGCTATTGCATTACCCCCGATAGCCAGATGGCCATACCAGAATGGTTTTACATTTCATACCTGGCTTAGAATGGATCCTGTAAATAACATCAATGTAGATAAGGATAAACCATATTTGTATTGGTATGTATTTCTGTAACTGATTAATGTTAATATCTTACCTTGAAAATGAGAATATTTAGAAACAAAATGAAAACTTCTTTTCATAGTTTCAGAACCAGCAAAGGTCTTGGTTACTCTGCTCACTTTGTTGGAGGCTGTTTGATTATAACATCAATAAAATCAAAAGGAAAAGGCTTCCAACACTGTGTGAAGTTTGACTTTAAGCCACAAAAGGTATGTGATCTTCCGGAGTCAGTTATGTTAATGAGCTGTGTGGGCCTCCAGAATACTGCTCTTTAATGATAGGTGCATCATGAGTTTACATGTTGTCAATTGAAGTTACACTGTTTAGAAAGAGGAGTGTAAATCACAGGACAGTTATTATGTTTTGGATCATAAACATTGGATATTTAGTTATTTATAGTCTTTAAGAGAAATACAAGGAGAAAATATAATCGATGAATATTCTAGTCAGTGTAAATTTAATTTTTTTTTTGTAGCTTAGAATTTAGAGACCATCAATAAAATGTGTAGAGGGATATGTAGGCAGATACTTAAAAGCAAATATAGGAAAATGTTGAGATTTTTAGCAGGGTGTTTGTAGTAGATATTTAATTTTTGGGGATATATATGAAAACTTTCATAAACCTGGGAAAATTATTTAGTGATTAAGTGGAGAGCCTCCCTGGATAAATGTTGTTTCCAAAGTTGAATACTGCATTTAATAAAGATTCTCTTTATTTTTATGTTAAGTATAATTGAACCATTTGTACTTACTTTCCATATGGTTGTGTTACATGGAGAATCACTGTCTTT
>NW_022942058.1:0-290 GCF_012274545.1 Fukomys damarensis | reverse complement strand
TGTCAAACATGTCAAAAACAGAGCAATTTTCTGATGTGGACACTGGCTCATTAGGCCCCAGCTGAGATCATTAAATTCTGTTTCTTTAAGAAAGAACAAAAAGGGCAGATTTATACTTCCTTTGATAGAACTGGTCTTAAATTTCCTCCCTATTGTGAGATGGATAGCTGGTGATGAATCAGTGATATTTCAGACTCCACTGGGGGCAGACCAGCTGCTTGCAGAATAGAGATTTCTGGGATAAAACAGCAAACAAACAGCTATCAAATGCACACACACACACACACACA
>NW_022942057.1:0-253 GCF_012274545.1 Fukomys damarensis | reverse complement strand
TCCTGCCTCAGCCTCCCAAGGGCTGGAATGGCAGGTGTGCACTACCACACCCAGTTTAATTCTTCTCACTTCCCCTTCCCCTTTTCTCTCTAATTCTTTATAGAACTATTGATATATGGGGTACAGATGCAACTCCCAAACCTCCTAGGTATCCAAAACAGGAGTTCTCAAAAATCAAAGAATGAAATCTAGGAACAACAGAGGTTAAGAATAGGATAAATTTATTGAGAGAAAGTTTCTAAGAGAGACAAAG
>NW_022942056.1:0-217 GCF_012274545.1 Fukomys damarensis | reverse complement strand
TCTCCCTTTGCTTTCTGACCAGAGGTTAAAAGAAGTCAGTGCAACAGAAAAATGTTACCCTCATAATTCAGAATGCTCCCATTCACATAGCTGTAACACTCATTAAGCAAAATGAGCAGAATTAAAAAAAACAGGGCCAAAATATCAGCTGTCTTTTTTTCTAGTTACCTTTTTAGTTTTGGTCTTTAAACTTAGTTGCTGAACACCCAGAAGAGAA
>NW_022942055.1:0-350 GCF_012274545.1 Fukomys damarensis | reverse complement strand
TAATAGGAGGAGGAGGTCCAAGATTGGATTATTTGCATCTGTCCAATCTTCCTTTCTTTTTTTGGGGGGGGAGGGGTATGGGCTTTGAACTCAGGACCTTGCCCTTGAGAGGCAGGCAGCAAAATCACTGAGCCAAATCCCCTGGTCTTCAATTAAGAATATCATCTTTACTTGGGTTCTGAGTAGTATTTCTAAATTTACCATTTGCCTTTTGACTTTGCTTATGAAACTGTATGATTTTTTTTGTTTCTGTGATACTGGGAACTGCTTGTGAAACTATATGGGGTTTTGGGGGGGTTGAAGTACACTAAAAATTGAGCCCAAGACCCCTACAAACTAGGCAAGTGCTC
>NW_022942054.1:0-363 GCF_012274545.1 Fukomys damarensis | reverse complement strand
AACACGAAGCCTTACCTTCCGTCACACACTACACTGCACGGGGAGCCCAACAGGGAATCCGTTCCAGCCCCGAAATGTAGCTCTAACACTGGGCGATGGCCCCTTCCTCCCGATGCTGTCAAGGTGGCAAGGCTCCGGTTCGAGGGAAACCCGCGGCACATCCGAGCTTCACAAAAGTCACTGCCCTCACCTTACCTCTCACGCCCAAATTGTCTGCTGTGTGAATTCCTTCCGTGTCGTGCTCCCCTGTCCTATCCCTAACCCTAATCCACCACCTGATTCCTACCTTCCCCGAGGGCGGTCCTCGACCCCATCCACTCTGGCTGAGCGTAAGGTCAAATCTCATGCTGATACTCACTAGGA
>NW_022942053.1:0-229 GCF_012274545.1 Fukomys damarensis | reverse complement strand
TCTCCGCGTGCCTCAGTCAACTGTGAAGGAAGAAATAAAGGCATCCAGCATGAGCATGGCTAAACAGATCCATTAAGTATGACCCAAACATCCATATCTAGCTGTGTTCTTCAGGAAGACTTGGAGAGCTCAACCTATGTATCACCATGATGAGCAATGTGCTGAGTGCTTCCGACATTCTGGAGAAGCACAGACCTCCCGTGGCCTCATAGGCCAAGGCAGTGGGGCG
>NW_022942052.1:0-346 GCF_012274545.1 Fukomys damarensis | reverse complement strand
GCAATGTTTATTTAAAAATAAATGAGAGTTCTAGCTAAGTACAATCTAAATGAAACTCTCACAGCTGTCATGTGTACTATGTGACACAAAATGACTCAAGCTACACAATTCTACTTACACGAAGTTCAAAAACAGGTAGAATTAAACTCTAATATTTTGGGCTGCATGCTTAATAGAATGACAATACAAATGAAAAGCACAGTAAACATAGAATGGAACTACGGTAAATTTAGTGAGGTAATAATTTTGCTGGGAAGAAACAAATGTAGAATTTTTGAACAATGACAGTACTTTGTGCTTTTATTAGACTGGGAATTTTATGAGTACTCAATAAAATTTAAAGGTA
>NW_022942051.1:0-302 GCF_012274545.1 Fukomys damarensis | reverse complement strand
AAAAAAACAAAGAAAAGAATAATACCCAGAAAACAGCAAAGTTCTGTTGCTGTTGTGGTAACTGGCACCATTTTTTATTAGCCTCAATCATCATCTGGAAAGAGAACATTCTAGAGTAATATCATTAAAATAGTTCTGATAAAGCACGGTCACTACTACTTATCATAAATCAGGTACTAGATATTTTACATTCATAAAGGTATGATACAGTACTGTCCTACATCAATAGTACTAGTTTTAGTTTTGGTTTGAAATTTACTTTGTCTGCAAATAAGATTGCTACCCCTGTGTTTTTCTGGGCT
>NW_022942050.1:0-636 GCF_012274545.1 Fukomys damarensis | reverse complement strand
GTGATTTTTTTTTTTTTTTTTTTTTTTTGGTTTTTTGGACAGGGTCTGACTATGTAGTTGAGACTCACCTGACCTGGAAATCACTATGCAACCCAAGCTGGCCTCAAACTCATAGCAATCCTCCTGCCTCAGCCTCCTGAGTGCTGGGATTACAGGCATGCACCCCCACACCCAGCTAGAAGTGAGATTCTTAATGTCAAAAGTAAAAAGAATATAAGACTTGAAACACATTTTCATATTATCTGTCTGTTCATCTATGTGCATGTGTGTTACTAAACTACAGTAAGTGAATCAAGACTGCCAGAGTTTAAAGTTATATAGGTGAATTAAAAAGTGCCAAGTATTTAAAAAGATGTTTACCTATTAAGTCAATAGTATAGACAAGTAGAATAATAAAATAATGTAAGAAAATTAAGAAAAATTGAAAGAGAATAGAAAACACAAATGTAAATATAAATAGTAATATGTGAGATTTGAGTCCAATAATGTTAAAAATTATGTTAAGTGTTAATAGTCTAAACAATCCAATTACAAACTTGGGGTTGAGGGTCCAAGGATTTAGCTCTATGGTTCTGCTACCTGCCTCGCAAGTGCAAGGACCCCAGTTCAATCCCCACACCAAAAAACCAAAAAAAA
>NW_022942049.1:0-1627 GCF_012274545.1 Fukomys damarensis | reverse complement strand
CAAGACTGTCTACCTTGGCTTGCAGTTCAGTCTTATTCATGTAAGCAGCATCCACATCCTGGGACAGAGGCAACAAAGTAGAGTGAGCCGAGCCCTCCCGCTCAGGCCATCCACCTCTATCTTCCCGGCCCCCGTCCTTTAGGATGGGAGTGGGACACAGAGCTATACCTCTGGTTTAGCAGAGAACCTGAATCCCAACTTAGTCAGCTCACCTTTTTCAAGGTCACAAATTCATTCTCTGCTGCTGTGCGCTTGTTGATTTCATCTTCGTATCTACAAGAAAAGGGTAGAACACACTGGAGCCAGTGTGTGGATGAAAACCAAAGGCCGTCGCTCATCCCATGTTTCCATAAATGGAATATATCCAGATCCTGCCACCGACAGACTAACAGTGGTTTTTCATTTTACTGCATTTTTTCTTGTTTCTCTGCCCCAACCTCCCATGACTCTCTTGTCTTACATTTTTTGCCGTTTGGCGATGGTTCACGATTGCCATCGCTAGGACATTTTCCTACAGAATTGTGTGCACATCTAGACTTGTCATCCCGTCTCTCAGATGCCAGCTAGAGAAGCTCAGCCCACCCCTCTTTCTTCACTCACTTGCTCTTATAGTCTTCCACAGTGTCCTGCATGTTCCTCAGCTCTGAGTCCAGGCGGCCTCTCTCTCCCTGGATGGAGTCCAGCTGCCTCCTGAGGTTGCTGATGTACTGCTCAAACAAAGGCTCCAGGTTCTGCCTGACTGTCTTGGTGCCCTGCTCCTGGAGCAGGGCCCACTTGGTGTCCAAGACCTTGTTCTGTTGCTCCAGGAACCGCACCTGGAGGGGGCCCAAGATGGTTATTGGTTGGATGAAGGCAGAAAGTGAGAAGTGATGTGTTGGTACTCTCCCTGCGGTCTGGGCTTCTCCCGGGTGCATGGTTCTGAGCATACACAGAGCCTCAGATCGAGAGCTTGTTCCTCTGCAGTTTCTCTTTTGCACCACACAGATCTACCAGGAGAATCTCATTGTGGACCACTAAGGACTTCTCGCCGCCTAATTTATGATCCTGATCAGTGGTTTTGAACATTTCTTCTGCTCTTTCCAAGCAGAATCACAATTCTACTTTAAAGCAGTATTTTTTGATACATTGTACAAGTTTCCACTAGGGATACATCTCAGTTGTAGGGATGTCAGCGTTGCCTAATGACTGGACTAGCATGTCACCTCTCGTTTAATGCACACATCTCCTAGAAAGCATTCCCGTTTTCTCATCACTCTCTATTTCTGGGATAAATTAACATTTTTACATATTGTGTGACTTGCTCTAATTTTTCCCTTAGTCTAGCCAGAAAACCTTTTTCTTTCCATTTTTTGTTTGGCCTCTTCTTCTCATCCAGACCCCAGAGTGCAATCAGTGGCCCAAACACCACTGGCATGTATTATATCTCTTAGATCCTCAAGAAGGGAGGCCTAGCCCTTCCCCTGCTCACACTGCCTCATCTGGGGTCTGGCGGGGCTCAGCAGCTGCAAATGGTTTGCATCTCTTCTGCTCTTGTCACCATGGGGCCGTCTGGAGCCCTGGGAGAGGCAGCGTGATGCCCCATCCCTCTGACCTAGACTCCCGCGGTGGAGGTTTGCTGTGTCTCTCT
>NW_022942048.1:0-211 GCF_012274545.1 Fukomys damarensis | reverse complement strand
TCTCATTTAATTTGGAGAGTCCACCATGGGTCTTTGCCTGGGGAATCTACCCTTATATCTGCAAGTCAGCCTAGGCTCCATCTTCAGTTTGCAGGATCCCTAACTATGAACTGTAAGGAGTTACATTTGCCTTGTTTAAAATCAGAACATCCTGTTAAGAGGGGGTGTTTGAGTAAGGGTCCCCTTGAATTTATGTAATAAAGGGGGCAAT
>NW_022942047.1:0-263 GCF_012274545.1 Fukomys damarensis | reverse complement strand
ACTGGACACCAAGCAGAGGGCACCATGACACTCGGACATCCCAGATGCCAGACAGACTCCAGCATCGTGAGCTGAGTAAACATATTCTTATGGAAGCCCCAGTCCCAGGTATTCTTATACCAACAGAAGCCAGGCTAAGACAATAAAGCATACCTGGGTGATCGTGTCAACGTCAATGTTGGGAGGTGGGTAAAAAATATACCACAGGGTCTCTGTATTGTGCTGTACAATGGCATGTGGATCTATGACTACTTTTAAATTTA
>NW_022942046.1:0-224 GCF_012274545.1 Fukomys damarensis | reverse complement strand
CCCACCACTCTTCGGGTAGCAGGATCCTCTGGTCACTGAGCTGTTCTTACTTTCCAGTCAGCCAGTGTCACAGTGAACCGGTCCTGACTCCTACATCACCCTTCAGAGCCAAGAGGGCAGCGCCTGCCTCCACTCCCCTTGGATGGCCAGCTAGGGGTGACCCCCTGGCTTTGGCCCGTCCCTGTCCCAGCACTTCTGCACTCTGACTGCTTCTGGTTTGTTCT
>NW_022942045.1:0-234 GCF_012274545.1 Fukomys damarensis | reverse complement strand
TTTAGAATCACCAAAGCTATCTGCTATCACTACTCCTAGAAAATGTCACATATCAGGGATATCTTAACCACTGAAAAGGCAAGAAAAAGCACATTAAAAACAGGAAGGGAAGATAATTTTTTACAGAAACTGTGATGCTTTTGTCTAGCTTTACCCCAATAATCTATACATATATATTATAAATAAAGGAATTTATCAAGGGCACAAATCAACCATATATATCCCCTTTTATTT
>NW_022942044.1:0-392 GCF_012274545.1 Fukomys damarensis | reverse complement strand
ATGATGACATCTGGAGGGGATCTTATGAGAAAAGGGAAGAAATATGGAAGTTTCTGTCTGGAAGAAACATAACTTCTGTATAATTTATCCTTGTGTAAGAGTGTTATACTCAAGAATTTCTTAAATAGGAAATAAACATGAACTATCAACTATAAAGGACATTGCAATCTTTTGGACCTTGTGATGCAAGATGGACCTCCTAGAAGAACCTGAGGGAGTCTCCCATGAGAGAAGAAAAGATTCCAGACTTTTAAAGAACTGGCTATGTCTTGTGTTATTTAGTCATTAACACCATAAATTTTAGAGTTCTTCATCAAAAAGCATCTTGTTAGAGTTTATCTAACATGTAAGTTTCTCAAGCACAGAAAAGTTTGAGTAACTTTCACTGAGTC
>NW_022942043.1:0-214 GCF_012274545.1 Fukomys damarensis | reverse complement strand
GTACTCCAGGTCACAGGCTCCTTTATGAACTGGATATGTCCCTTGTGCCATTTGCTCTGCCCCCATAGGAAGACAGAAAACAAGGCCCATCAGCTTCCCATGATGCCTTAGCTTTGGGTAACAGACATTTTCCACCACTCACATGGGCACGTGTCAGACGCTATGTGACCACTTTGTTCTCTGGTCCGTGAAGTTCCTATAAAAGCTTCAGCAT
>NW_022942042.1:0-451 GCF_012274545.1 Fukomys damarensis | reverse complement strand
GGGCGATCAGTCCTCCACTACTGGGAAAGGGGGATAGCAAGGGCTAAAGAAGGAAAGACAATAAGGAGTTGCATAATTTAAAAGTACATGGGGGCTGGAGGTCAGTGTCTCAGAGTAGGCAAAGACAAAGATGCCCCAAACTGGTTACTATTTATTGGAGACAAGCAATAACCAGAGGGAGTACTGAGTGACTTAGAGGGCTTCCGTAATCCTATGTCGCTGAGGATTTTAGGTTAATGAAGATGATAAGGACAGCATTCTTACAATAGTAGGTGGGATGACATAGCAGGCTAATAAAGAAGTTATCCGAAGGGCATGGTGGCACATGCCTGTATCCCAGGACTCAGGAAGCTGAGGCAGGAGGATCGCTGTGAGTCCGAGACCAGCTTGGGCTACATAGTGAGTTCCAGGTCAGTCTCAACTACATAGTGATACCCTGTCTCAAAAAAAA
>NW_022942041.1:0-202 GCF_012274545.1 Fukomys damarensis | reverse complement strand
TCTGCTTAGCACTCTCTTAGGCCTCATGGCAAAGCTTCCCAGAAGCCTCTCAGAAAAGAGCCTCTATCTCTGCCAGGCAGAGACCTACAAATAAGCAGGAACACAGTTTCACTCCACAGGAGAAGGGGACTTCACTGGGAAAGTGACAGAGTTTCATCCCATTGCTGTGTGGACTACTTCAAATTCAGGAAAGTAACCGCAT
>NW_022942040.1:0-231 GCF_012274545.1 Fukomys damarensis | reverse complement strand
ACTATCTCAAGAGGCAGTTAAGATACTTACTGGGCAGCCACACATAATGGTTGTATAGTACACGTTTGTTTCTGGCCCAATTTTTATTTTTCTACTTTTGACAGAGATTTAGGAAAACCTCTCTATACATACCTTATATCACATAAGCAAAGCATGTCTACGGGTCATATGCGGCTACAGGACTGTCAGTTTGTCACCTGTGGCCGAAACTCTTGAAATTAAAAACAAAGT
>NW_022942039.1:0-366 GCF_012274545.1 Fukomys damarensis | reverse complement strand
TACTTTAGTGTGTGTGTGTATGTGCTGCAGTGCTGAGGACTGAATCCAGGCTCTGTACTCTCACTTACATCCCCAGCCCTTATTATTTTTTTAAAAATTTTCAACAGAGGGCTGGGGATTTAGCTCAGCGGTTCGGTGGCCTGTCTGGCAAGCGCAAGGACCTGAGTTCGATCCCTGGTACCAAAAAAAAAAAAATTTTTTTTTTTCAACTAGTCTTGCTAACTTTCCCTGGTGGACTCAAACTTGCAATCCTCCCACCTCAGCCATTCAGAGTGCTGAGAGAACATGAATGTACCACCATGCCTAGCTTCATTTAATATATTTTTGTTTGTTTGTTTGTTTGTTTTTTGAGACAGGGTTTCACTA
>NW_022942038.1:0-821 GCF_012274545.1 Fukomys damarensis | reverse complement strand
CTCTCTCTCTCTCTCTCTCTCTCTCTCTGTCTCTCTCTCCTGTGCTTGCATGTAAATTCAAATTATTTAAGCCATTTTGGTTGTTTTAGTAGAATATTCTTCCTTCATTTCTACCAGATTTGGTATAATTTGAGACAAAAGTTTCTTATTTCTGGGATTTGTTCTATGGAGCCTATCTGAGAGATTTCTAGAATTTAGAAAAAACACCCATATCAGGAACTGGCATTTGTTGTGCAAGTACTGTAAATGTTTTTGTTGTTGTTGTTGTTTGATTTTCACTGCCCTCTAAGGTAAGGACTATTATTGACTACATTTTGTAGAGAAGGAAAGTGAAGCTCAGAGAGGTTAAGTAAACACTTGTGGCCAAGGTCACACCGTGAGGATGTAGAGATGTGAGCCCTAGCCCAGAAAATGCTCAAGGTTATGGTTTTAGCCTCATAAAAAGATACTGATTAGGGCTGGGGATTTAACTCAGTGGTGCTGCTGCCTGCCTTATAACAGCAAGGACCCAAGTTCAATCCCTGGCACCAAAAAAATAAAAATACAAAATACAAAATACTGTTTAGTCGGAAGGGTCAGGAAGGGGTAGGCTTCCTCCCTTATATTGTCCCACTTAGAGTTATCATCTCCAGGTCTCTTGGGGGAATATTTTCCTCTCAAATAACTTACTGAGCACAAGCATGCTGTGTATGAGCCCTGACTATTTGGTGAGACTGGATATGTAACATGGTCAGTGAGACCTGCACTTTGCCCTGCAGCCTCCACTCTGGTCTCATCCTGGCTTCAACCATGGTCTTTTCATACTACTGAGTATGAGCAAA
>NW_022942037.1:0-9563 GCF_012274545.1 Fukomys damarensis | reverse complement strand
AAAAAAAGTCAAGCTGAAGAAAATAAAGGCATTAAGGAACACAACAAAACTAATGAACATAAACGAAGTGCATCTGGTAGATGAAGACAACACAGAGGCAACAAAGGAAAGAGAAGGAGAAAGTACGGCTGCCTCACACATCCTGATTAAAAAAAGCCTCGTTTCTGTCAAGCCCCCATGGATGCGAAGTGTTTCACTGGAATAAGCCAGGCGTTGTGGGACATACCTACAATCCCAGCTATCTGGGAGGCTGAGGCAGGAGGATAGGGAGTTCTAAACCAGTCTGAGCAACTTAGTTACTTAGTAAGGCCTTGTCTCAAAATAAAAAATGAAAACGTGCTGGGATATAGCTCAGCGCAAAGTCCTTGGGTTCAATCCAATACCGCATAAAAAAAGAAAAATATAGTATTTATTTTGTACTTAGTGTCAGAGAAAAGAGCCAGGGGAGAAAAAAGGACGGTGAAGACATGTCACTGAGAAAGAGGGAGAGAAGAGAAAAGGTAACAGAAAAGAGGTGCTCAGAGAAGGGGTGGCTGTGGGGTACTGGAGACAGGGCCTCTCACACGAGGGCTCCACAGCGCTTGGCCCAGTTCCCAGACTCACTTGCAGCCCACAGAAGTGAGCAGGAACATCTGGGCTGAACCCTAAACTATAGAAAGTCAGCCTGATAATGGGCAATTTAACATAGCTTTTTATCATCAGCATCCTCCTCTCAAAATAGGAAAGTAATATCCACCTCCCTGGGCGGTTGCGAAAGACTTAATGAGACTGGATTGGCCTAGAAGGGTTTTGGAGAAAGCACCCCAAGGTGTTTCATTTTGCCATACTGGTTATTTTGAGGCAGTGGTGACCGAGCAACAAGACATGCAGGAAGTACCTCTGACCTCCTCTCCTTTGCCTCCTGAAGCAAGACAAAACCTCCCAGCTGAAAGGTGTTCTCTCTCCACCAGGAAGAGAATGTTCTATTACCAGAAATAAGAGGCCAACACTGAGATGAATCTGTACAAAGAAAACATTACTAAAACACAGTTTTTATTTTCATCAGTGAACTTCATTTACCTCCTAATCCCATAATTTGCTGGCCCTAGTTCAAGCCCTTTTTGTGGCTGTACAGTCACCCTTCCCTGTGAATGTGCCTAATCTCGTCTGATCTGAGAAGTTGAGTCAAGCCTGGTTACCACCTGGAAGGGAGACCATAACAGAAGGCTAGTGAGGTTTTTGGAATGTTTTCATCATAGGCCTGGTTTTCCAGATCTAGAATCAGAGATAGGAATTTGAGGGCTGACAACTTACTAGAGGAAGCTCTTAGGAGAGGGGGGAAATGAGAGATGTACAGAGCAGGGAAAGCAGATAAGTGACCACAAGGTCTTTACTGGAATGCAATTTCCACCTGGCTCCGGGGAAAGCTGTGGAGCATGAATTCCACCATGGAATGTGTCCCCCTCTGAGGCCAAATTGAGAGAGGAGCATTCCTGAGAGAAGTAAGTCGGAGTCATCACACTCAGCTTCGGTGTCTTGGCCTTGAATTGGTGCAGAATGATTCTCAGTAGCCAAGTGCACACATGACTGAACTTGGCCACCAACTTCAGAGAGACCTGGTGCTTCAATCACGGCCAGCAGGGAATGGGCGGCAGTGAGAGGAGCAATTTCAGCAATGGTTCTTCAGAGTCTTTGCCAAAACGAGAATACTCACAGAAAGTGTGGAAAGGAAGCTACGGGCTTATTTATCACAGTAGCTGTGGTAATAAACAAGGACCAAATAAGGACAGGCAAGGGCTATGCTTGGAGCTCATTACAGCAAATAAGTTGGACACCATCACTGCAAAAACTCAAGCAAGCAGAGGAGTAGGAAGGCTTCATAGTAGAGAAAAGGGAATGCTTTGGGTATGGTCTGCTTGGAAGATGCTGGCATGGAGAAGCTGTCAACAAGCTCTCTAGAAGTAGCCATAACGTGAGACGGATTAAATGTGTATACTTGACTTTCTCTGGTTATAACAGAGATTAAGGAAGGACAGCGATTAAGGAAGCTTATCATTATTAATCAAGCCCTGGACAAGGGACTGATTAAAAACTTTAACTTGTTAGGCTTCTTTGGCTAGTTGCTAAAGATAATGATCTGACTTCCTACCCATGTGATGTATGCAGAGTGATCTGGACGCTTCCTGGGTGGATTATGGGTTGTCACAGATTGGGGGTTAGAGGCCTACTTTTATATATGGTCTGGCAGTTTCCTTTGTATATTCAGGCTCTCAGGATCTAGAAAATGTGAAGCTGGTTGGTTGAGTCCTACATGGTCCCAAAGAGAGGTGCCAGGGTTCAGGGAAACAGCTTTTTGGGAGCCCTGTCTCCTGGCAGAAGGCTCAAAAAGAGTAGGATTCATTCATCTATTTGTGCAGCATCTGTATTCAGCAATTATTTATTACAGATTCCAGGAGTAACATCTAGTCCTAGTGTCTGAGGGTGCAACCAGGAGTCCAGTCCCTGAGGGTGCCCAGTCTCCAGAGGAAGAAACACAGCTGGCTGTGGCAGTTACGTCAGACAGAACTTTTCTCAGGTGGAGAATCAGGAGGATCTGGAGGAAATGCAAGAGTCAGGTGATGGGAAAAAAGTGAGTTCAGGGAGCAGGGGAGGAGGTAGGCAAAAGTTAGGAGATGACAGGGAATGTGGTGAGGGACACACGGTGCTCAGATCTGTCTCACACAGCCCATTTGTAAGCATGGCCTCCCAGCATGATCACTAACCACAGCACCTTTCTCTTTCAAAACTATGGTTTGTCACCTTTGGTGCCTTGAAAAACAGAACTTGAGCAGGGTCAGAGGGTGAGCTGCAGAGTTGGTCAGGGCCTCCGTGGGGCTCTGAAGCCAAAGCTGTGGAGCCGCACAGCCCAGTTGTGGAGGACCACGCCCACAAAAAGGGGAGACTGAGAGAAGTGCTGCACAGGGAGAAAGGCCCTGGCCTTGCCTCCACCCCCACTACACACACACCGAATGTTTTGTTTTGGAAATGTAAGTTTGTGTTGCTGGGCTCCTGCCCAGTGTATCAAAATGGTTTGGGACTGTTTGAACTGCGTGACCTTTCAGGAATGTTCTGTTAAGCTCCACCCATCTCAGGAATGTTCTGTAATTCTGCCTCTCTGCTTCATTGAGCTACTCACCTACCTTGTAAATAAGGAGGCTCTCATTTCTGGTAGAGGGCTCAGAGGAGCTCACTGGCATAATAAAAGATTTATCTTCACCTCTTCAACTGATCATCAGATTCTCGAGTCTTCAAAGAATGAGAGCTGCGACCCAGAGCTGCAGCACTGAGCTGTAACACATGGCTATAGCACAGAGCTCTTCACTCTGCCACAACACCACCAGCTGAAAGGGATGGGACCCTCACCATGGAGTCCTCACAGGTCAAGGATGAATCCTTGGAGACTAATCCAAGTGGACACGGCAGGAGGTCCTGCCCAAACAAAACACCTGCAGGCTGTGACCATGCCCAGGACAGACAGAGGTAAACATTTCCACCCTACTATTTTGGGTGCCAGTCGTATCATAAGTAACAATAACAAGAAGGAGATTAAAATGCTAAGACATGCGGGAGCAGCACCACCAAAATGCCTTCAAGCTTTATTACAAGTTTAGTTTCTTGGACCAAGTAGGACAACAGAATCTTCAGAAGGTAGAGCTATTAGTTACGATACAGAAGTAGCTGCAGCATCACAGGTACAATAACAAAGTCTTACCAAAGACAATAGTACAAAAAATTTAGTCTAATGTCCTTAATTGGCTTTTATTCACAATTCTAGATTCAAACAGCCCCAGGATGACAGCAGGTTCTAAGAACTCTAGCCAACAACATATCATGCAGTACTTAGGCAAACAAAACAAGTAAAGTACAGAAACAGCTTAACTGGCCCTATTGTAAGCATTTGGTTGCCTGCCACTGAATGAAACCCAAAGGATGAGTGAGAAGGAGCCTGCATTGCGATTGAGTGGTTTGTTACAAAAGTATACTACTCAGTGAGGTTTTTTCAGTTGGTTCTCTGTCCTAAGCCAGAAGCCAAGTGCAGAAACACCATCCAGCAAAGTTTAGTTTATCTGTCTTCAACAATATCTCTGTTCATTTCTATCTCCTTTACCCTCGTAAGAATATGGGACCAGTGCTAACTCACTCATTCTGCAGTCAGAACCCAGGGTCTTGTCTCACTCAGCATTTTGGGGTATTTTCTCCATCTTTCGTGTCCACAGCAGCAGCGCATCGTGACACTCACTCAGCAGCGGGAAGATAGGGAAGCAAAACGAAGAGCCCTTCTTATCCCGAAGGATCTGACTCCAAAGTTGTTCAGTTTATAGTTTCGATATAAAATGCCCCCCAGAAGTCTTATGTATTCAGAGGGGGCTTTGAAGGTGACTGAATCACAGAGATACTCGCCTCCTAGTGGTGAACCCTCTGGTGATCTCATAGCTGAGTATGCTGTTAGGAGGGGCTGAGTTAGTTAAGGCAGGGCAGGCCTTTGGAGGGTGGATACAGTGTACCTTGCTCAGAGTCTCTTTCCAGCTGCCATGAACTGAGATTTCCTCCACCCAGGCCCTTCCACCTTGATATTCCTGCCTTGGAGCCACATGACGATGAACTGAAACCTCTGAAACCATGAGCCAAACACACCTTTTTTCCTTTAAAGCATTTATGTCAGCCATCTGGTCCCAGCAACAAAAGAAAGTGACTGATTCATTTCATTCTACTCACTTCCCATTGGGCAGAACCTAGCCATATGGGTAGCTGCAAAGAAGAGTAGGAAATGTGCCACATAACTGGATGACCACGTTAGCTATCCACTGTGGCATTCAGAAACCATGCCAAAGCATAGAGGACCAAATACCAGCGCCTTGTTATTTCTAACAGTTCTGTGATGCCACGATCCAGGCAGCTGTTCTGGGCTCACCTGTGATTGAAGTCTCCTGGTGGATGACTGGGCAGCAGGGCCACAGTGCCTCACATATGCACCTGACAGTTATGATACTGTCAGTATGGCCTCCATTGGCTCCTCTATGCCATTCTCCGGTCACGATACGGCGACCTCAGGGTGCTAAGGCAGTCAGGGAAGAACTGCAGCACTTCTCAGGATCTAGGCTCTAGAACTCACACCTCCGCATTTGGTAAAAGCAATCTACAAGACCAGCCTGGATCTGGGGAAGTCAACAAATAGGCTCCAGAACTTCGTGAAAGAAGAGCAACGTCACATTGTGAAGGAATCAGGCCAGGAAGCACAATACACAGGGGGGATCATAATGTCACAGTTACTGTACAGTGGCCCACATAAGAACTCTATTATAGCTGGGTATGGTAGGGCACACCTGTCATCCCAGCACTTGGAAGGCTGAGACAGGAGAATTGCTGTGTTTGAGACCTACCTGAGCTACATAGAGAGACGTTGTCTTAAAAAAAAAATCTATTACTGAGTAGAAAAAAGAGGATGGATACCAAAGGTATTTATTTATTCTGGTGAGAAATTGTAAAAAAAAAAAAAAAAAAAAAAGCAAGGGTAGGTTTACCTGCTTATCACAAGAGATTTATGACTGTTTGCAAGTAATTTTGTGGTCGCTTGAAATTTATTTTCCAGTCCATCATAAAACATCTATATGGCTTTCAATTCAGTGATGCCAATGGGAACCCCAAGTCTGTAGATCTTAACTCCCTGCACAAGGACTGGTGACTACAGGTACAGGTACTCTCTCCCTTCCTGGCTGTGACCATAAATCCTGACTTGTCAACTTTATTGGATTAAGAACTGCCTGGTAGCATAGTGTCTGGATGGGTCACAGACATGTGACCATATTCGGGAGCCATATTTGGCTCCTGACTCTTCTTTTCAAATGCTGTTCCCTGCTGTGCTTCCAACCCACCATGAACTCAGCAGCTTCACCAATCTCCTTTGCCATCTTCCCCCAAGATGTTCCTACCTTGAAGCCAGGGGACCATGGACTGAAACCGTAAACCAATTAAACCTCTCCTTTAAATCATGAGTATAAGGTATTGTGACCAGCAACAGGAAAACTGACTAATACACTGTGTCGATTAAGAATTTCTGAGGATTTTGAAGACTTTTTCACTTACTTATTTATTTTTGTACCAGGGATTGAGCTCAGAACCTTGCACTTGAGAAGCAGGTGGCCGCACCACTGAGCTAAATCCCCAACCCTATCTTTCAATTTAAATAAAGTTTCTAAACAGATTTAATTTTTAAGTCAGGTGATAAGATTGTATAAAACTACCCAAAAGTGACCCTGTGTTGTTCCACCCCAAGAACACAAGTGTCCATTGTTTCAATGGCCCCCTTTTGATGGTCCAGCTGCATCTAGAGTAAAACAGAGACTCCTCACTCTGGTTCATAAAGCTCACATGCCAAGCCTCAGCCTGCTCTCCCAGCCTCACGATGCTGCACTCTACGCTGCCTGGACATTTTCTGCCCTTATTGCACCAGATGTCACCTCTCCTGGGGAGCCTCTGTATTAGTCCCCTTCTCATGACTATAGTGAAATTCCCTAAGCTGTGTACTTTGTAAAGGGAAGACGTTTATTTTGGTCCACAGTTCTGCAGGTCCGAGTTGAAGCCTCACATCTGGTGGTGGTCTTGTTGTTGGCAGAGCCCTGAGGCAGTGCGGTGCTCATACGGTAAGAGACAGGGAGTGTGCGTGCGTCGCTCCTCCTCTTCCTCCCTCTTCTTATGTAGCTACTGGGATTCAGTCCAGGAGGTGTGGCTGGGCCCCTCCCAACTTGCAGAAGTGGAAACTTCTTACAGTGTAATGGTATCAGCCTCTGCGCCTGTATGTGTAGTTCTGATGTAACCAACATGAATTGTACCCAACCAGACTGTCCCTGTTAGATGTTAGTTTTTGCCCATGTAAAGGAGACAAAGACACACAAATTGTATAAAAGCGTGCAACTACTTTCTGTTCAGCACTCAGCCTTTGGATACAAATCCACCGAGTCAGTGGCAGCTCAACTAAAGCTGCTTCGTGGGTGGAAAAGGCCTTGGTGTCCCACCTCTCTACATGAAAATCCCGTAGCAGGGGGCTCTAGTCTGGTGACCTTGACTAATCCTAACCACCTTGCAAAGGCCCCACCTCTGAACACCAGGGTCGGAGAGTCTCTGCCCTCCTAACACCTCCCATTAGGGATTCAACACACAAGCCCTAGGGGAACTCACTCAAACTGTACCCCAACCCCTCTCACTTCTCTCTTCCTATTCATCTAGAACAAGTGTTCATCTAAACCATGATTTTCTTGCAGCTCAATGAATATGAACATTTTTCCCCAAAAAATGCCCACAAAGCTGGGCAAGAGGGCACACGTCTACAGTGCCAGGTGTTTCGGAGGCTGAGGTAGGAGGATCACTTGATCATTTGGGGCCAGCCTGCATAAGACAAAATCAACTCCCTCTATTAAAAAAAAAAGTTTTTTAAAAAGCATGTCAGCAATTTCATGTGGTTCAAACCAGTTCCATAAGAGCTAAAGAACAGTCAGTCTTCCCACAATGCCTGCTTCAGGGCCATTGCTCTGAGGCTGCCAGGAGAACAAAAGAAAAACCCGACAGCCAGACAGAGCTGGGTTTAAGTTCCAGCTTCATTCTCTCCTTGAAGCATCTGAGCCTGTTTCCTCGTAAATGAAATTCAGATAATACTAAATAGCAAGCAGCAGGCAGTTGGTGGGACCGGTATGGAAACTGGAGAAGTTGCCTATTAGTGGGCAGAGGGAGGGCCACCTGGAAATGGCTACCACACCTCAGCTGGCTGGTCCTATCCACATCCCCACCAGCCTTGCCAAGGGCTGCGCTCTTCCGTTAGATTCCAACCGGTGCCACCTGTATCGCTTTCTCAGCCCACATTGGAGTCAGGCCCAAAGTGCGAGAAGGTTAACACCTTTTCCCCACTCTAAGCCATCCTCAGCCAGTGGCTATGAGAAAATGGAGCGCTTTCCCATTGCTGGGACAAAATATCCAACACCCACAATTTAAAGGAGCAGGAGTTGACAGTTCCCAGTGGGTTTAGTTCCAAGTCAAGGGCTGAAAAGCAAAAACTGCACTGTAGAAGGGTAGGGTGGAGGACAGTGGCTCATCCCATGACAGCCAGGAAGCAGAGAGAGAAGGGAGAAGCTGGGGGCCCAGGGATGTAGCTCAGCAGTGCTGCGCCTGCCTCACAAGCACAAGGTCCCGAGTTCGATCCCCGATACCGAAAAAAAAGGGGGAGAAGCTGGGGACAAGACCATACCACTTCAGGTCCCACCCAGTGACTGCCTCCCACCAGGCCGCACCTCCTACAGCACACACAGCATTGAATTCATCACGGATAAATCCACTAATAAGTACAGCACCCCATGATCGAGGCACCTTCCAAAAGGCCTACCTCTGAACACATGAGACGGTGGGGACATTTAGATCTGAATCGTAATGATGCCCCGCCTGGGAGGGAGAACGCTGCGGTCCACCGCCTCACAGAGCTTCCCAGAGAGGCCAAGCCTCAGGGCTCACAGCTCCATCTCTGTTGGTGACACAGCGAGCGCCGTCTTCCCTCCCCCCGCCCACTCATCTCCCCCTCCTGCTGAGTATTTCATGGAGACATCTCTTAAATAAACTTCTTCCACTCAAATCCGTTTCTTGAGTCTGCTTCTGAAGGATCTCAGACTTCTAAAAATACACCATATAATTATCCGTAACACGTATGCAAAACCAACATGTATCCAATTTATTTATTGAGCATTGTTCGTAACAGCAAGAGGTTGAAAATAATATATCCAAAGAAGACTGGCTAAATATGTAAATATTCACGCACTGGAATACTATATACCTGTGTAAAAGCCAAAGAGTAATTTGTGTTCTGCACTTGATCTTAGCCAAAAGGCCGAGAAGCGATTAATTTGTGTTCTGACATGAAACAGTCTGTGCTGTATCGATGAGAAAAGCAAGATTTAGAACAGCATAAAGTATGTATCATTTGTATAGAAAAGCCTGTGTGTACATGTGTGTGTGCCCAGAATCTTCTGAAGGAGATCCGAAAGCACACAACATGATTGCCCTTACAAAGGGGATTTTGAGAGCTGGGAAGAGAGACTTTTCATCGTACACCCCGAATGTCTCTGGTTTGTGCCCTATGGACAGGTTTATCAATTCAAAACATGAAAGTAAAAGATGACCGAGAAACTGGAGGTTTACGATTCCTTCTCGGAACCCTCACCGGCCGATGGCTTCTGGGGCGGGCCGGGTTTGCACAGGCTCGGCGTCTCCGGGTCCACCCCACCCTAGTGACACCTGCTCCACAGGCCTGTGCACCACGCACCGTGCACCTGCTGCGGTCTCACTTCCTGCGCGGGGACGGTGCCTCCAGCCAGAAAGGGTGCTGCTGCTTCCTCTCTGCTCACCCGGAAGGGCGCCACTGCCTCTCCCAGAGGAAGGCCCGGCAGCATCTTCACCCCCACAAACAGGGGTCCAAGAGATCGTGCTAGGCACTTCGCCCAAATGCAAGGGACACCAGGGTCCCACATGGACGCACGCACACACACACACGCACACACACACACACA
>NW_022942036.1:0-270 GCF_012274545.1 Fukomys damarensis | reverse complement strand
AAAGACTTTGTTTCCATTATTTTTCATTTTCTCATATTAATTCTGTATTTAAATAATAGATTCGACCCATGAATGAAAGCACAATGGTTGAACTGCTCACTCATGAGCATTTAAAAGGAAAACAGGTTAGGAGGATGCGTTCATGTGACAGATGTGGGTAGAGAGATTATTTATATTTGTGTCAAAGGAGGGCTCTGCCTCAGTGACCTAAGCCTGCTTTCACTGACTGAAACAAAGGCAAGACAGGTAAGAGAGTAGGACCAGTGAATA
>NW_022942035.1:0-209 GCF_012274545.1 Fukomys damarensis | reverse complement strand
ATCTAAGGACTGCAAATTGGGAGGAACTTCTAGTTTTTTAACATTCTGAGAAATGTAATGGGCTATTAAAATCATCTTCAAATTCACAATGGAAGATCTTTGTAATTTCCACCTTATCTGAAGGTTTTTGACCTTAAAAATCTAGCAGTCTTTTGACACTTATCATGTAGAATACATGGGCATATATGTTGAATAAATTCAGATATCAA
>NW_022942034.1:0-217 GCF_012274545.1 Fukomys damarensis | reverse complement strand
GCACACAAGCCTCCAGAACTCTGTATACTTGGGGAAAGGATCAGTTTGACGTTAGAACACAATTGCACTTTGCAGAGGGCTTCTGGGGTTCAAAGTGCAGTTTTCCAAAGGAAACAGCTTCTCTCAGGGCTTAGCCTTTTAAAGCGAAAGGTGGCAGTTACATGAATGTGAAGTACTCCACAGAGAAAGGTGCTGCAACTCCGTGAGTTTACTGGTG
>NW_022942033.1:0-801 GCF_012274545.1 Fukomys damarensis | reverse complement strand
GGATCGAACTCAGGTCCTTGTGCTTGCAAGGCAGGCAGCAGAACCACTGAGCTAAATCCCTGGAGCATTTATGTATTTTTTAATTGACAAATACAATCTGTATTTTTAGGTAGCCTGTTTTGGTGGGAGAACTTAAGTAATAGACATGGAATGTTTTTCCCAAAGATCTATTATCTTCTTACGAATTGTTAGTCTGTTCTTAGGACCTTACAGATTTATTATAAACTCTAAAAATTAGAGGCAGTATCCATTTAGAATTTCTTCCAAATATTTTTTGCAGTGGTCATCCATTTAATTTTTTTGTGCCCTTGAGTTTTTATTTTTATTTTTTAGTATCTGGGTTCGAACTTGGCACTGCACTTGAGAGGCAGAGAGAGGAACCACTGAACTAAATCCCCAGCCCACTACCCTTGAGTTTTTGTTTTTGGTACCGGGGATTGAATTTGAGACATTGCACTTGTGAGGCAGGTGGTGGCACCACTGAGCTAACCCCCCCACCCCGCCCCTCCTTGAGTTTTTAATAATGTGATCGACACTGTCTTTCCCTTGTGTGCTTCTCTCCATTTTTTTAATCTTGGAAAAACATAGTTTTTTTCTTCTTTCTTTTCTTTTATACTCTCTCTCCCTCTCTCCCTCTTTCCCTCTCTCTTCCCTTCTCTTGCCCTGCCCTGCCCTGCCTGTTCTTGCCCCTCCCTTCCCGCTCCTCTACCCCTCCCTTCCTTTCCACCTCCCCTGTCTTTTTTTCATTGCTGGAAATCAAACCCAGGCCCTCTCACAAGCTAGCAAAGGGCTTTACTATTG
>NW_022942032.1:0-341 GCF_012274545.1 Fukomys damarensis | reverse complement strand
AAGACGAGTTCACCTTCTCTACAAAGGATCATCAGAAAATACAGAAGCTAAAAATACTTTTGGAAGTATCAGACTATTAGGAATATGAGCCACTCTTTTGAATTTGGGGGTCAAGTCCAATCTTCCTGCTCACATCTTGAATAACAGTCCTCCATCACCAGACTTGTTTACTGTTCATCTCCAAGGCGACAGCAACTGTTCAATTTCTAATTTTTCTGCAAGGCAAATCCTATCTCCTTAATTCATCATTCACGGCTAATTCATGTATGGCTGTGTGTGTGTGCATGTGTTTGTGTGTGTCCTGATGCCTCTTACATTTCATGTAGGAGTCATGCAGGCAT
>NW_022942031.1:0-240 GCF_012274545.1 Fukomys damarensis | reverse complement strand
AAAAAAAAGGAAAAGTAAATAGGTAAAAGCAGTTTGAAGTTAAAACACTCAGAGCAACGTGTAAGCAATCCATAGAGGTCCATATAAATAACAATTTAATTGTAGTTTTAACTCTAAAAATTAAAAATTTTCCATTTCTCATACATATAAACTTCTTGATTGTAATACTGTCTACTTGGGTAGACAGAAAAATGCTTTTGTATCAAATTTTGATATATAAATTATATAAACATATTTATT
>NW_022942030.1:0-560 GCF_012274545.1 Fukomys damarensis | reverse complement strand
GAGGAAGTAGGGAAATGAGGGAGAGTGAAGTGACTATGACGCAGCCAGAGCAATAGAGCCTTTGTGATTGTGAGAAAAGCAGGAGGGTCACATGGGCACCTAATCCTGCAGTGTCTGTGTTCACACAGTGTCCTCAGCAGTGGGTTTGGAGGAGGGACCAGGAGACTCTAATGTGGTGAAGGGGCTGGGAAATTGGGATAGAGATCAGTGGAATGCAGTTAAACTAAAGCTTTAGCTAGCCAGCTAGGGGAAGAGTAGGAAACCAGGAAGAGGCAGTCCCAAGGAGCTCAAAGGGAAGAAATGAGTTCTGTATCAGAGACTCAAGAAAAGTTTATCCAATATACTGTGCCTTAAGAAAGCACAGGCCTGGGTCAACTGCTGAAAGAGAGACAAAGAAAGATAACTTTAGATGGGGTGAAGTACACCACACAGACAAGGAACCTTCCTGTATGCTTCCCTTCCTGGTGACATTAGAGTGTGAACACCACAAAGAAATAGGACAAAAGTGTTCCAAAGGCCAGGGCACAGGATGGAGACAGGCGGCATTTCCAGGCCACAGA
>NW_022942029.1:0-980 GCF_012274545.1 Fukomys damarensis | reverse complement strand
GATGGGTAAAATAAAGTAGAAACTGGCAAATATAAGCACAAAGTTTTGGGTCCTCTCAAAAGCTTTTCATTTTTGCTGTGAGTTCTTACCCTCTTTAGGTAGAAAGGACCTTTAGGTTGCTGTGTATGGTTCACCAAATTGATAGTTTATAAATGAAAATTGTATTAGAAGCAGTTGTAGAGCTGATGTAGATCTTTATAGTAATAGGGCAGTAGGTAGTGACTTAACTGAGATAGTCTATATTTGTTTTATATTCTGTCTTATGTGACTTTGTGCTATCTAAATTTGAAGATTTCTTCAGAAGGTATATTTTTCAGAGTTTTTAATGAATCTTTTATTGTAGTAGAGGGTAGGTAACAATGTGTATGGGTAATTATTAGCTATAACAAGTTAGAATGATATCGAAGAACTACTAATGCCTTTAATGTGTTTTTTCTTTTTTCTTCCCTTGCAAGCTGGTAGGAGGGCAGTTTGATTTGGAGATGAATTTCATTATCCAAGAAGGGGAGAGTATCGTCTGCATGGTAGACCTACTGGAAAAGTGTGACGTTACTTGCCAAGCGGAAATCTGGAGCATGTTCACAGCCATTCTGAAGAAGAGCATACGAAATCTTCAGATTTGTACAGAAGTAGGCCTTGTTGAAAAAGTTCTCGGGAAAATAGAAAAAGTTGACAATATGATTGCAGGTATGATGTTGCTATGGTACAATGTTTATGAAGAAATAAATTTGATTCTTAAATATTATCCTTTTCTTATTTTGTTTAGTAACATTTATTTTAAGAAGTATTTGAGCATGTGGCATGTACCTAGAACTTTGGAATCCAGATTCTTAAGCAAGCATATATGTTTTCATTATTTAAGAAATATAAGTAGCTTAATTATTTTATTGTTTTCTTTTGTTTCCAGATCTTTTAGTTGACATGTTGGGAGTGCTGGCTAGCTATAATTTGACAGTTCGAGAACTAAAGCTTTTCTTCAG
>NW_022942028.1:0-203 GCF_012274545.1 Fukomys damarensis | reverse complement strand
CCCGGTTCCACAAAACAAAAACACAAAAATAAAAATGTATTGTTGTTTACTGTTTACAATCTCATTTATTGGAACTATTGCTTTATTATTGTTTTTCCTTCTATAGAAAAGCAGAAACTCTCCAGATGTCTTCCAGTAATGACAAGGTTTGTATCCCAGTGCCACAAAGAAATAGCAGAGGCCCTCCTGGGATAACCTCAAGT
>NW_022942027.1:0-237 GCF_012274545.1 Fukomys damarensis | reverse complement strand
AGAATTGTCCTCTTCTTTAAACAACACTCCTGCGTGGAGCCCTCTGTTGGTGTCTCAGCTGAGCAATTCCAAGGCACTGGGAGCCGAGGACTGCAGGGCTCTCTGTGCGGGGTTCTTGGAGACAGTGAGTCTGCTAGCGAAGGATTACTCTGTTGAGATTTCAACAACGCTAGTACCAAAAGCTGCAATTCCCAGGAAGACTGGAAGTCAAGTCCAGGTACTGCTGGGCAGGTAGGG
>NW_022942026.1:0-250 GCF_012274545.1 Fukomys damarensis | reverse complement strand
TTTATTTAAAGGCAGTGAGGGAGGGAGTTTTATACGACCTAATGGCATCACAGCACATACTATTCCATCATATTCTCAGGTCCTGTTTACTGTGGATTATGTATTACATGCACAGCAATGGGTAGGATTGGGACCATTGGATAAGTATAATTACCACAATGTGCTTTTTGTGTTTCCAAAAGATGAACTGAGATCCATGTAGTGTCGCTGGATTATATTTCTTTCTTTTCTTCCTACGTAGAAAAAATAA
>NW_022942025.1:0-315 GCF_012274545.1 Fukomys damarensis | reverse complement strand
CTTTTACATAACATTTATTCTGGGTTTTCTCTCCTTGAACATTCTATGAATTTGAGAACCCCATCTGTACTCTTTCCTCATTATTTGTCTCTTTTGATCTTTGTATACTCTCACAGGCATCGATAAACAACCACCACACACGCACTCAGAAGAGCCGACACCCTGGCGCCAGGATCTGTTCACTAGCCCCAGCCATACCATCACAAGCTCTCTAGCTACATTTCCTGTTTTGTGTAAAATAAAAATAAGGACAATTGCTATGGCATTTCCACAAGATTGTGTTAAGGTAAAGTAAGAGAATATATGAGGAAGTCA
>NW_022942024.1:0-257 GCF_012274545.1 Fukomys damarensis | reverse complement strand
TTCTTGAGGGTGAGGAATAGTGTTGAATTCCAGGTACTTGAGCATTGTAATGTAGATATAATGGGCAGTGCTTGTTTGAGTATAGGTTTAGGCTTAAATTTAGTGTTAGGAATAGAGCTGGAATTTCACTACCTGTGTATTGGATTATGCGTTAGATGGTTCGTGTTAGTTTTAAGTTTAGAATTTAGAGCTTGGTGTTAGGATTGGTTTCATAATGTAGCTACCTGGGTTAGCATTCATGGCAGCATTAGGGTTAG
>NW_022942023.1:0-219 GCF_012274545.1 Fukomys damarensis | reverse complement strand
TCCAAGGGTCACCAGGGCAGCAGAAGTCCGAGCCGCTGTAGCTCGACATTGCCCCTTCTCCCACCACACCCAGCCAGCCAGGATGTGGCCCAGGAGCGCATGGGCCCAGTGAGGGGTACAGCAAGGCTTCCCAGGCTCCAGAGAATCAGGCTGGCCGGTCCCCTCTTGGCTGCGGAAGTTGTGTCCATGCTCTCCAGTGGCTCCATATAGCCAGGTCCT
>NW_022942022.1:0-300 GCF_012274545.1 Fukomys damarensis | reverse complement strand
ACTCTTCTGTGATCTTTATCTTATGATAGAATATCCCCCTTGGTCTGTCCAATTTCCCCTATTACAGCAGGGTTATACATTTTGGTAGGGATACTCTAGAGATACGGTGCCCTCTCCCACATGCCCTGTCTGTTACTGGTGCTATCACTGTTGATCCATTGTTTACTGTGGTGTTTTACAGGGTTCTACAATAGTTACTATTTCCCCCTTCATAACTACTGAGTATAACTGGGAGCCTCTTTGAGACCATATAAACAATTTCTCTTCAAACTTCTACTCACTTTAGTGCACATGACAGAT
>NW_022942021.1:0-478 GCF_012274545.1 Fukomys damarensis | reverse complement strand
TCTACTCCAAATGTATGCTTTTGGGTTAGAATCTATGATTTCCTCCTTTAGATTTAATCATGAGGGAAAATTTTAGTTATCTGTATAGAAAGAGTTGGTTTTAGAGATTGAAAAACATGAACCTTCATAGGTCAAGATGCTTATTACTTCAGGGTAGTAATAGTAGTAATAAAAGAGAAACTATTTCTTTGTTCATTACAAAGTTTTCTTTCCTCTCTAAAGAAATAGAGAACCCCAGGAGTCTGAATTAATTGTAACTCTAGTTGGAAAAAGTTAACCCAAGTTCTAGATTCTTTTAACAACAGAATTTTAATGCTGGTGATACTAGGTGGGATTTTACTTGCATTTTTACCTTAGAAAAACCTGAACATCTAGCCAGCCTGCAATTCCAGCACTCTGAGAAGCTGAGGCAAGAGGATCACAAGTTCAAGTCCAGCCTAGGCAATTTAGTGACTTATCAGGACGCTGTCTTTAAAAA
>NW_022942020.1:0-217 GCF_012274545.1 Fukomys damarensis | reverse complement strand
TCTTACACCTCACAATTCTGTTTTATCCAGATCAGAAAGCTAAGTGCTATTTTAGTTATGCAACCATCCATAGGACCTGAGGCAGAAAGTACTAGGACGGTGCAGAAGACATTTTATGTAGCTACAATGAGATGCTCCATTCTTGGGCCAATGTCTTAATACACCATTTCTAAGCCTTAGTTTCCCTTTGTTTGCCATTTCTAATGTTTTTTATTTC
>NW_022942019.1:0-225 GCF_012274545.1 Fukomys damarensis | reverse complement strand
TTCTGTCTACATGAAACTGCCTCAGTTTTTTCTGTTAAATCACCAAATAGGGAACCATCACACTAGTATCTTAATACTAATGGGTCTGATACCAAATTCCCCACTGGTGGAACAAGTTTCTGGCCAGGCAGCACATCCCCCCACCCCCGGACAACTCTGCCATATGGAAAGCTTGTTACAGTTCTGAATGACTGTTTTCCTGTGAAATTTCAATTCATTCATCCT
>NW_022942018.1:0-343 GCF_012274545.1 Fukomys damarensis | reverse complement strand
AACTCTAATCAGTCCTCCTGCCTCAGCCTCCTGAGTGCTGGGATTACAGGCTTGTGCCACCACACCCAGCCCTAGAATATCAGATTTTCTTACAAGTGGACTCGTCTTTTCAAGGAGGTGTGTCATTCCATTTGGGGTTTTGTTTCCCACCTGGCACTGTAACTTGCTGATGGTACCCTGCTCCAGGCCCACACTGGGGTATTTATATCCAGTTTAGAAAGAATGGATACTAAATATAAGACTGGCTTGTTCCTGTAGATACATAATATTGTAGTGTTGGCAGGATTTCCATTTTGGATATCATTCAAGCAGTTTGGGGTTAAACTCCACAGTCCTCAATTGT
>NW_022942017.1:0-588 GCF_012274545.1 Fukomys damarensis | reverse complement strand
AAACATATTACAGTGACACATGCATACCCATATTTACAGCAGCATAATTCATAATAGCTAAATCTTGGACACAATCTATATGTCCATTAACAGATGACTTTGTAAAAAAGAAAAGTGGTTTTTATACCCAGTGGAGTACTATTCTGCTATGAAGTAGGAAAAATTTAAGTCATCTCTAGGAAAATGGATGCAACTTGAGATCATGATGTTCAGCAAAATAAATCAGACAGACAAGCTTAAATATTACATATTTTCTTTTATATGAGAAATTCAAAATATGATTGAATTAAGGAGCAAAATAAATCATAGACAAGAGAAAACAAGGAGATAGATCTTTTATAAATGGGCACCACCAGATGGAGGGAGGGGGTGAGAGAGTATAACTGGAAAGAATTAAGGTGTGTTACATACATGTACCAACACCCCACCATAGATGTTATTTCAAAAACATTTTTTAAATAACGTTGCATCTTCATGCACCTTATTCACTGGACCTGGCACCATCCAACTTCTGGCTCTTCTGCGAAAGTCAAAGTGACCATAAAAGGTCAAATAGTTCAATCAGTCCAGGACACTGGGGCAGCCAAG
>NW_022942016.1:0-406 GCF_012274545.1 Fukomys damarensis | reverse complement strand
TCCCCCTCCCCGATTCCAGGACCCGGAGCCCACACCGCGCCCAGCCCCTCTCCATCCAAAGCCGCCTTCCCGCCCAGCTCTCACATGAGATGTTGAGGTGCATGGTCGTCCTCGTGGTCACATTGACCGCGGGCAGAGTCACCTGACAGGTGAGGGTGGTGCCCTGGTCCTGGGGCCGCGGGGTGAGGGTGAGCACCCGGGAGCTGGTGATCGCTGGGTCCAGGTGGGACACAGAGGCCCCCGCCCAGGAGAAGATGGGGGGCGTCCCCCGCGCACAGGCCCAGGGCACAGAGCAGGTGAGGTTGCTGGGGCGGCCGGCCTCCAGGGTCCCCGGGATGAGGATATCGGGGGTGTGGGTCAGGGCTGGGAGGAGAGGGGACGCCAGGATCAGGACGGAGGCTCTGCG
>NW_022942015.1:0-711 GCF_012274545.1 Fukomys damarensis | reverse complement strand
CCATGTAGATATGACCTTACATATTTAATACAGTGCGTTACCCCTGTACAAATGGAAAAAAAAATCAACATTTCTAGACCACTATGCCTGTCCATTTCTGCACAATGACAACTCAACACAGTAAATTGGGATAACTTTTTCCAAAGTTGAGAGCAATGTTAAAGTTTCCAAAAAGTCGAATTATATCGAATTATATGTGTGTGTGTGTGTGTGTGTGTGTGTGTATATATATTTATATTTATATAAAAAGACCAATAATAGCAGTATGTTATGCATCAATAGCAGCAACAGCTTTTCCAGGTTCTGTAGTCATCTGAACAAAATTATAGACATTCAACACATTACATTAAAAAACAACAACAAAAAACAAGAAAAGAACAATACCCAGAAAACAGCAAAGTTCTGTTGCTGTTGTGGTACCTGGCACCATTTTTTTTATTAGCATCTTAATCATCATCTGGAAAGAGAACATTCTAGAGTAATATCATTAAATATAGCTCTGATAAAGCACGGTCACTACTGTGTATCATAAAGCAGGTACAAGATATTTTACATTCATAGAAGTATGATACAGCACCATCCTAAATCAATAATACTAGAATCAGTTTTGCTTTGAAATTTGCTCTGTCTGCAAATAAGATTGCTACACATGCTTTTTTCTGGGCTCCTGTCACATGGAGAATTGTTTTCCATCCTTTCACTTTCAGTCTA
>NW_022942014.1:0-241 GCF_012274545.1 Fukomys damarensis | reverse complement strand
AGCAAGATAGCAAAATAAAAATAATACAAAGCAAAAGATTTCAATGTTCTTGTTGTGGGAGAGACCTAGGAGAATAAATACAGTGACATTGTTTCTATTTCCCATGTCTGGTGCAGCAAAAATACATTAACAGCCACCTGAAAAGACAAAAGCTTAAATTAAAGCCATGAACTTTATGAAGAATGTTGATAATGCAACTTATATTATGAAACTAAGTTTAACAGCAAAATTCCAAAGGTTC
>NW_022942013.1:0-1442 GCF_012274545.1 Fukomys damarensis | reverse complement strand
TAGGATATCTCTGAGAACTTTTTTTGGAGTGCTGGTTTGGTGGTCACGAATTTCTTAAAGTCCTCTATGCTATGGAAATGTTATTTCTCCTTCAATTTTTAAAGAGTATTTTTCAGGCTATGAAAGTTGATTGAGTACAGTGTAATTGGCCCAGCACTCAGTTTTCCAAGAATGGACTACAGTACTGTTAATGCCACAAAAGTTATCTTATATTGGCATACAGAGAAATAATTGATAATTATTGCAGTTTACAATAATTAATAGCAATAACTATGCCACTGTGGCAAAAGCATATAAATCAGCAATAATAATAGCATCAAAGACAAACTGGATAGTAGTAACATACCATAAGAACCAATAATGTATCTTCCTTAGCTATAGAAAAGAGAGTTATAATGGTAGTGTAAACACTGACACACACAAAATATTGACATCCAATAAAATCTACTAAATGTAACAACTACACCTCCACTAACAATAGAAAAGAATTCAACAGTAACAGCATAGAGTTAACTATCTAAAAGTTAATAAAGCTTAATGGTTCTATTAGTAAAGAACAAGAGGGTGGGGAATGGAAAGCTAAAAGAAGAAAAATTTGAAAAATTAAACAATAAAAGATGAGAAAGGTGAGATAAAGGATTTTGTTAATGAGTAAAAGGAAACTAATAGATAAAGGTAACAGAAAAAAAATAAGAAAAAGAGGAGCAAAGAAAAAAGAAAAAGAAAGAAAAAAACAGAAAAAAAGAAACAAAATCCCTCAACCCACCCCCAAAAGTCAGTGGAGAAGGGAAAAAAAATGAATGAGTGCACAAATTTTTTAATGAGTGTATTTCCCCCAGGATCTTCCGTTCTGGAATCCATAAAATCAGTTTTCTTTGTCTAGTTTTATGTCTTATAGATTCGTGCCCTATTTCAGAATCCACCTGTCCATTTACCCCAGCCTATCGCAACCATCAAAGCAGAGGTGTGTCCTTGGTCACATAGGTAAATGGAGAATACAGTCAGACCTTTGATCTGTGATGAACATGTAGCAGAGCAAGAGTTCAAGCAGACTTAATGCCAACACCTTCAGACCTAGCCATTTCAGAAAGCCACACACACCAGACCTGTCTGCCTACCATGGAGGGTGGGGCCTGTGCCCTTAAACTTCTCAGAGGGTCTATGTCTAGCCCACCCACACCCTCTCCATGACTGTCTCCCATAGCTGCCTCTCACCCAGTCACTGTAGGAGGATAACACTGGGAACCCTGAAGTGGAGTTTTTCTGTAGTTGGTCTGAGGCTCAGTATTAAATAATCAACTCCTTCTTGAAATGGCACCTGATTAAATACTCTCTGGCAATATGGCAGAATATGGCAGGTGCTGCACTACATTCCTTTTCCAAATGTTACCTGCCATGTGGAATGAAACACTTTTTTTTTTTTTTTTTTTTTTTTTTTTGGG
>NW_022942012.1:0-1152 GCF_012274545.1 Fukomys damarensis | reverse complement strand
TTTCTGATGAGGCTGTTCCTTCTTAAGACATGTAACTCTCCTGCCTAAGGAGTTAACTTGCCTAAGGGGGTAACTTACCATTTATTCTTCTGTCCCCTCACTTACTACTCATCTTCTTTAGACATATTGGCTATGGCCTAACCACCTAAACATGACCCGTCTCATCTTTAAATGTGCCACCAGAGTTAGATCCCAGCATACTCCACAGGTAAAATACTCATACTCAGGAGAATTTCACAAAATACATTTTTTCTAGACTATGCAAATCCAAATATGTAGGATATGTGTGGGCATGGATTCTGATGGGCTAAATAGTAGAGAAGAGTATCATTTTAAATTGACCTAAATGTCTTAAGATGATGGGAGAGTCAAAATTTGGTTTGCTTGCTTGAATGCCTGGGTGAATATTTATGGATGGTTCATTTAAGTGACTAAGACTTGTACTTGACAATTTTGGATAATATGGAGATTTCACAAGTTCCTTCCTTGGTAGAGTATAGTGGAAGGAATCTTAAGACTTAGGAATATTAGGGATGTTGGACTGGATTTAACACACAACTTTCATAAGAAATCTCAGAAGATGCCCCTTTCACCAAGGCCTCAGTAAACTTATCTTTGTATTTACTTTGAGAGGTGCTTTGGTGAACTTTTTTCTAGGTCAGGAATGTTAGTGAGAGATTCTATCATTAATGTGAGCTTCTGTGTTTCAGTGAGAATGGGAGGCCCTCTAAAGGACAGAGACCAAGTAAAGTCACTTAAACTCCACAGGACAGGGTCACCAGAATGTTTATTAGCATGGCTAATGGACCGGATGATCCCTTGGCCTGAGATAGACTGGCAGTTCACTAATATTCTGCTTGATTTGTATAACAGCAATAACACAACAACAAAACTCTGCATAGAAGGAATAGATGAGGAGTAATCTGACTTGGTCCCTCCAATTGAGATCACCTTTCCTTGCCCAGTTCTCTGACCCAGAACCTTTGGATTAGGGTTGGTAAACCCTTGGGAGCTGGTGATCTTGAAGGTGGACATTGAAAAGAAGACAATGCAGATTAAATATTTTTACCATATCTCCAAAAAGGGTGCTCCTAAATGTCTAGCTGTGACATACAACATGAGAATCAATGGACTGAGCTGTTTCTCCCATAG
>NW_022942011.1:0-268 GCF_012274545.1 Fukomys damarensis | reverse complement strand
ATGACAAGAAGGAGGACTGCATTCACAAGTGAGTCCTCCCGCCTCGAGCTGACCCTGTTAGAGGTCACGAGAACAATCTCTGGCCCTGCACAGGGGAGTCTGGGCTGCCAGGATTGACTGCAGGTGAAAGGGCTGTGGACCTAGCAGGAACCTCCTAGACACTTGACTGTGCTCTGCATACCCGGGGCCCCCAATAGAGGTAAACGTGGGCAGCTCATTCAGTGATGATCTCAGTATAGGACTTTATATGTTTTATTTTCATTCTAAA
>NW_022942010.1:0-206 GCF_012274545.1 Fukomys damarensis | reverse complement strand
CAAGATCCCAATGATGAATGTAACTGCATTGTTTACCTTAAATGTACCAATAAACTTAATGGAAAAAAAAAAGATCACCTATTTTGCACAACTTCATCAGTGCCTCACAGGCATGAAACCTTTGACAGTGCTGATTGTGATGCTTATAAAAGTATAAAACTTTCTTGCCCTTACCAGTTGAATAAATTTGTGCCTGAACAGAGAGA
>NW_022942009.1:0-213 GCF_012274545.1 Fukomys damarensis | reverse complement strand
AGTTGCAGCAACTTTCTCTGTGGAGTACTTCACATTCATGAAATTGACCGCTTTCGCTTTAAAAGGCTAAGTGGCAAGAGAAGCTGTTTCCTGGGGAAAACGGCACTTTAAACCGCAGAAGCCCTCTGCAGAGTGCGTTTGTCTTCTAAAGTCAAACTGAACCTATCCCCAAGTATACAGATTTCTGGAGGCTTGTGTGCACTCAGAGCTGCT
>NW_022942008.1:0-350 GCF_012274545.1 Fukomys damarensis | reverse complement strand
ATTTATTTTCATTCTTGGACCTTCAAACCAGCTTGGAATATCAAAAATTTTAAGTGCAAAAATAAGTAGTGCGTGATTTTAACACTTTGGAAATAAGTCAGTATTTTCCTGTGCCTTAAAAAAGAATAGGAATCCCCCATCTTGTATATGTATCTGAACCTTAGCTTGTAACAAATATATTCATTCTGTCAGTATAGAAAATGTGCATCTTACTCGGAAAGAATCCACGTGTTCCTGCCAGACTGTCCCACGGGCAGCTTGTCCCACTGGTGGCACAAACAGGTGTGAGCACTTTTATCTGTCTTTCTAGTAATACGATTAGAAGCCACCGAGGGGACAGTCGTGTATGG
>NW_022942007.1:0-958 GCF_012274545.1 Fukomys damarensis | reverse complement strand
CAAATAATAGTTAAATTTATCATTGGGATCTTATACCTTTACATGATATGTTTTGGTTTTTATGTTTTCCCCATACCCCTGCCCTCCCTTCACCCCCTTCAGCCTTCCCTATTTACAAAGATTTTGTTTCCACTTTTTTCCTTTTCCCTTATTTCCTTTCCTCTCCCCTTCCCACTACCCCTTTATAGATGGAAGTTCTTAATGTCACATATGGTGGAGTTTAAAAAGTGTTTATTTGGTTGGCTGTGATATGGGTTTAATTGGATCCTTGAGTGATCAGAGGAATATGGCAGCACTTACCGGTTGAAAGAAAGGTAGGCATCCTTACTGTAATGCACAAGAACGAAAAGCACTCAGTAGAGTAGTCTGGCCCATGTAGACTTGTGACATTGGCTAATTGGTCATGGTGTTTGCCAAAGTGAAACAGATAGGGAGCCTACTAAATGTTTACTGGATTTATATAAGTAGATAAATTTTAGGACAGGTAAACAGAAATCTACTTGAAATTGTAGCAGCAGAGAATTAGTGCCCTTCTATCAATTCCCAGAATTGAGGCAGTTCATATACCCACCATTTGTTGAATCCTCTTAATTCTAATGTATTTCAACTTAAAGTTTAATTAAAACCTCTTTGCTTGCCATTTGAATAGTCATGTCTACAAATTTATGTAATTTATTTGCTTCTTTAAGTTGAAATATGCTTTGTACATTAGATTTCAATGTAAACATGGAAATGCAATTATACAATCTATGTAGGCTCATTCTTTGTTTGTTTGTTTGGTACCGGGGATTGAACTCGGGTCCTTGTGCTTGCAGGTCCTTGTGCTTGCAAGGCAGGCCACCGAACCACTGAGCTAAATCCCTGGCCCTTATGTAGGCTCATTCTTAAACATTACACTCTTTTACCTGAAGCCTTAACTACTTTAAAAATTAGATTAATAAAATACTGCATGATTTTG
>NW_022942006.1:0-426 GCF_012274545.1 Fukomys damarensis | reverse complement strand
GACACTATCACTCAGGATCCCCCACGCTTTCATAAGTTTTACTTCCCAGAGCTTTTCTGCTTTGTCATAATAAAGATGGGCGCCCCCTCAGGCTTCCACAGAGGAGGAGACGAGGAACCACACAGAAATACTACAGAGCCTCATTTCCTATTTAACAAGGACAGTCTTTGAGAGAATGTGTTTCAGCAGAGCCTGACCCCCTGGGATTTTTTTTTGTCAAGGATAAAGTGAGCCTGATGAGGGGCAGAGAACACCCAACCTTAACTCCTCACAGCCACCCACAGGGCCGAAAGCACCCAGGAAATACCTGTGAGGTTCGAAGGCCAGGGCCACAGGCTCAGTGTCAGGCTGAGACCAAATCACAGAAAGAGAAATATACACACGTGCTAAGTCGATTTTTTCTCTTTCCTTCCTCTCTCCCTTCCT
>NW_022942005.1:0-215 GCF_012274545.1 Fukomys damarensis | reverse complement strand
GTGGACTCTTCCCTGCTGACTCTCCAAAGTGTTTCGCTGTCTTCTCTCACACTTTGGGTCACCTGGCACACTGTAGGAAAACAGAAAGGCAAGCATTCTTTCGGCTAATCTTCAGAACTGTAAGGTACTGGGAGACAGAGGGGCCCGCAAGGGCAGGATTTCCTGCATGAAGTGAAATAAGAGGGAAAAAAAGTATGAGGAAAAGACTAATACAA
>NW_022942004.1:0-223 GCF_012274545.1 Fukomys damarensis | reverse complement strand
AAAAATCAGCAAAAGTACATTAAAATATTCAAAATTAATCAACAAGTATAACAGACACTTAGTGACACAATTTGAGAATTAAATGTCAGAGTGTAGACAAAGCAAAATTTTAATGTACATGGAGAATTAGGATGACTATATTTGAGTAGATCAATTACCTCTAATTTAACTATTATGTTTAATATTTTTATAAAACTAATATAGAAACATTCATGGATTTCCA
>NW_022942003.1:0-221 GCF_012274545.1 Fukomys damarensis | reverse complement strand
TAATTTCCCAGATAACCATAGAGATGGTAAGAAAAATGGAAGCTATGATTTGAGACTCTAGAACAGAAACTGACAAAAAAATAGATGAGCTAGGGACCATGATAGAAGCCATGAAGGTCCAGCATAAGAAAAAAATGCAAACAATGCACTCCCAATTTAGGAATGAAATGGAATCCATTAAACAGATTCAAACAGATACCAAGGAGATTAAAAACTCTCTT
>NW_022942002.1:0-391 GCF_012274545.1 Fukomys damarensis | reverse complement strand
CAGGTTGAAATCCAGTATTTCCAACACAATATATTGAAGAGGCTATCTTTCCTCCACTGAGGATGATTGGCTCTTTTGTCAAAGATGAGGTATCTGAGTGTGTCTGTAGTTGTTTCTGTATGTTCCAATCTATTCCACTGATCCTGGGGTCTGTTTCTTTGCCAGTACCATGCAATTTTTATCACAGTGGCTTTTTAGAATAGCTTCAAGTTGTGGATTGTGATACCGCCTGACATGTCTCTCTTGCCTACAATTACTTTGGCTATTCTATGTCTCTTCTGGTTCTAAATGAATTTTTTATTATTTTCTCTAGTTCTGTGAAATAGAATGTTGGAATTTCAATCAGAATTGCATTGAATCTGTATAGCAGTTTTGGTAGTATGGTCATTTT
>NW_022942001.1:0-247 GCF_012274545.1 Fukomys damarensis | reverse complement strand
CTACTGTGTGCCTTTATTTCTTAGCTCTGTCAGGTCTCTGTTTAGCTGTACCCTTACTACCCTGTTTCAAAGTTCAGTTCTCCCCTGCCCAACTCTTTCAGTGCCCTTTTCCCCCCTGTGAACACATCCCACTATATTGACTTCACAGTAAGTAGCAATGTGGTTTACTTATGTGGTCTGTTTCCCTATGAAAGAACATAAACTCCAGGAGAATGCGAACTCTGTTTTGTTCAGTGCTTCTCCCCAG
>NW_022942000.1:0-200 GCF_012274545.1 Fukomys damarensis | reverse complement strand
AAGAGTTTAAGGTTGCACAGATGTTAAAATGAAATAAAACATATTCGGGATTAAAATAAGAAACTGCCCTATGTCATGAAATGTGACCAGATAACTATGTGGAAAAAAAAAAAAAGAAAGAAAAACAAATAACAACCCAGATGTATATCAAAATGAGTGCTTTCCTTTTCAGAGTCCCAAAATTGGAAAGGTAATCATGT
>NW_022941999.1:0-234 GCF_012274545.1 Fukomys damarensis | reverse complement strand
AGGCACATTTACATTAATTCTTCCTCAGAATCTCCTCATTTCAAACACATTTTTCCCATCATTCTTGCCATTTTCTAAAGCAGTTCTGGAAGTCCTCTTTCATGAGGGTCTTAACTTGCATTATTATGACGGTCTTAAATTCCTGAATTGACACCCTATGATTCAAAAAGTTTCTGTTTCGTGGTCATTTTCACTTTGGGGAAGAGTCAGATGTCACACAGTTACCAGAGCCAG
>NW_022941998.1:0-208 GCF_012274545.1 Fukomys damarensis | reverse complement strand
TAAACCAAGTATCTACTTGCATTTCTTTCAAGAAATCATCTTGTAATGTGCCCGGCCTAGTGTGTGGAAATATAAAATAGTGAATGGATTTTGTTGAATGGATGAATAACAAGTAAACCTTTTCTGAGACTGTCAATAAATAAATCACTAGACAGATGTCAGCCTCAAGAATGATAATTCTACCATGCTAGATCTAGCTTGCAACCTA
>NW_022941997.1:0-764 GCF_012274545.1 Fukomys damarensis | reverse complement strand
TGGGTAGAATAAGGAAGGAGTGCTGGAATCATGGTGGACATGGTTTTTGGATACAGTATGAAGGGAATCAAGTAATGAAAAGGTTCATTCTAAAGACATGTAAAGTGGTTAACAAAGGCAAAAAAAAAAGATAGTGGGGGATCTGGAACATGAGGTAACACTCCTCAAATCATGAGGGGGTAATGAAGCTACTATAAAAAACAATGACAGCAGAAGGAAATGATGTGCTAGTAAGCATATGTCTAGCTTACACTGTCAACCTAAGCATACACAGAAGTTCTGTGAAGAACAGGACCAATGTCTTGAGAATTATGTGGGAGCAAATGCACCAGAGCTTGGAAATTCCTTACTCCTGCCCAGCACTCAAGGTAAAGGTGCTCACCTCGACTGAACAACACCTACATCCAGATTCTCTAGGCAACACCTGCATCCTAGGTTCCTATAGAACTAGGAAAGGCTGATGGATCAGTAGTGCAATGGCAAGTAAGCACCCTTTTACTAAAGTGACTGCAGTGTTCCCTTTTGTCTGTAGGAGATACTTTCCCAGATCCCCAGCGGGTGCCCGGAATTGAAGAGAGTAATGAAACCTACATGTACCAGTTTTTTCTCCTATACATATGTACCTATGATAAAGTTCATCTTGTAAATTAGAAACAGTACAAGATTAACAACGAGTAAAAGTAAAATAGGATGGTTATAACAACATACTGTAATAAGTTATATGAATTCAGTTGATCGCGCTCTCTCTCTCTCTCTCTCTCTCT
>NW_022941996.1:0-277 GCF_012274545.1 Fukomys damarensis | reverse complement strand
CCTACCCCAGTGAGACAAACATGTATTTCCACAAGGCTTTCATGGCACCACTATTTGTAAAGACAAATTATTGCGGCAAGAATAACCTAGATGCCTATATAATAAGACAAGGCTTGAAAGAATAATGGTACAGCACCTATTAAATTTATCACTATTAAATTTATGAGAACAAACGGAGAGCTCTATGAAATAATGTGTGAAAAGAGCCTAGTCCGAAGGGGTATATGCTGTAGCTGTATTTTGTGTGATAAAGATGAGGAAATGAAAAACTAAACAT
>NW_022941995.1:0-207 GCF_012274545.1 Fukomys damarensis | reverse complement strand
TTTTTCAGGGTATATGATTTTCTTGATGACCCTCTGTATTGGCTAGTTTCTTATTAAGGATTTTTGCATCTATGTTCGTTAAGGAGATGGGCCTGTAGTTCTCCTTTTTGGTTGGGTCTTTTCCTGGTTTGGGAATCAAAGTAGCACTTGCTTTCAGAAATGAATTTGGAAGTATTATTTCCCTTTCAATTTCATTGAAATGTTTAA
>NW_022941994.1:0-260 GCF_012274545.1 Fukomys damarensis | reverse complement strand
TAATATGGATCTAGAAAAGATCAGACTAGCAAGAGAAATTCTGGGCAACAAGGTCAGCAAAAGGGTATCACAATGCTGGACTTCAAGTTATACTAGAAAGCTATCGTGATAAAGGACTAGACTGATGGATTTTTTTTTTAAAAAAGAAAACAGAATAGAAGATACAGAAACAACTCCAGGCATACTCAGCTAGGTTATTTTTGAAAAAGTCAAATTCCTCTTCACTAGAGGAAAAACAGGGTGTTTAACAAATGGTGCAG
>NW_022941993.1:0-1137 GCF_012274545.1 Fukomys damarensis | reverse complement strand
ATCAATGGAAAAGTGAAGACTACAATGAAATTTCTTGCTCTATATAATCTGTTAAATTTCTGTAATATGCTAATGGGTCCAGTCTGGCATACAGGGCTCCCACTGACTCACTGGTGGTTTCCAGACCAGTGTCTCATGGACTTAGAAATTGTTCATCTTACCATACACTTCGTACCTTTGAGAAACACTCCAGAATCCCAGAAGGTTCAGCAATGTCAGTGATGCCAGAAGGAAGAAGAAGATTTCTAAATTGCCTTTGTTTAATGTGTTTGGAAACCAATTGCCTGTTTGGAACAAATGTAATTATTATTCAGCTGCAGAGTTATAAGTTTCTGTGAATGTTTTATCATTTCCCAATTCATAGAGCTTTATTCGCTTCAATAATATCTTCCAAGCAAAAATGCTCATCTAGAACTTCATTGTTAAAATGCCTTTAGTTCTCTGATTGCCAGAAAAATGATAAGCAAAGTACCCCAAATATTTTGAGATGAAAAAACTTCAGCTGGGTGCAAAAGTTATCCTAATTATGCGATTAATATGCAGGAACTATATTTGTCTTATTTATTCTTATACGTCCAGTACCTAGCTAGAGTAGTGCCTGGAATCTGAGAGTTGTTTGTTAAGTATGTATTGAATGAATGAAAAATATTTTCCATCATAGGATAATCTGTTGCACATACTAATTGCAATGTAATTGAGATAATACATGTAGATGACAGCTATTAGGTTATTTTGAAAACTTAGATAAATGCAGGGATATCTTATGATAATGTCACTGCTCCTACTGGTAAATTGGTCCTATGTCTGACTGATGTGGGTATTATCTTTTGGCCTGGAGAATAATTCCTTCTATTTAACATCCTCTAATAAAGGATCCCCATTTCCTTGTGATATCAAACTAAGGACAGATGAAATTATGCAGGATTCAAGGCAATTTGATTCACTCCTAAGTTTTTACTTTTTCTTTGGATCTTTGCTGTAATTTTCATATCTATAGCAACATCTATCTGTACACATACTCAGTTTTGTTCAGTGGGTTTTGAGATCTTCCAATCCAATTATTATACAAACTAGAATGCATTGCATATTATATATGCGACCCTTTTTAAACAATACTACAAAAACAGTGGTGATGTC
>NW_022941992.1:0-224 GCF_012274545.1 Fukomys damarensis | reverse complement strand
GAGATTTCCAGCCCAGACTCGACAGAATGACTTCCCTCTGTCCTGAGTCTCTGAGGCCTGGTAGGTAATGAAAATAATGCCAGGATCTTCATCACAAGCTTGGGCATGTGTTCATGAGGGTTAAATGAAAGTAAGTAAAGACATTTTGTCACCAGTAAGGCGGGAATCACCCAAGGGCTATGAGTGAAAATTTTGCAATAAATATGTTTATTTTTCCTTTCAGG
>NW_022941991.1:0-213 GCF_012274545.1 Fukomys damarensis | reverse complement strand
AAGAGCCTGGCACAACTTTGTAGTTGCTGTTTCATAGACAAAAATGAACTTTTGGGTTTTAATTTGTTTGTTTTTTTATCTTTATTACATTTATGGGAACATATTATGTATAAAACACAGTTACGTTCATCACTGGGATCTTGTACCTACATATGACTTATGAGGCTCTCATTTTCCCCTGTTCCCCAGACATCCCCTCTGCCCCTGCACCCT
>NW_022941990.1:0-270 GCF_012274545.1 Fukomys damarensis | reverse complement strand
GAGGACCCAGCGTCATGTTTCTCTGACCCTGCCTTTCTGTTGGGTGGCACTGGGGAGCAGCAGTCACTGCACTTTTAATCACACCTTGTAAAGACACACACAAGGCAGCAGAGCCCCTGGGAGGGGCCACACAGATGAAGGATGCAGGCCACACCTGACCTACAACAGTGATACCCAGAGGGCATTGTGTGAAACATTTGAAGTCAAGTCCATGGGCAGAGAAGAAACCATCAGAACATTGGAATAGTCTATCCCTGCCTCCAAGAAGAT
>NW_022941989.1:0-269 GCF_012274545.1 Fukomys damarensis | reverse complement strand
TAAGTATCTAAAAATATGTCCATTTCTTCTGTGTTTTCCATTTTATTGGAGTACAGGTTCTCATAGTAGGTATTCATGATCATCTGGATTTCTTTTGGATCTGTTGTGACTTCACCTTTTTCATTCCTGATTGCATGGATCTGAGCCTTTTCTTTCCTTTTTTTGATAAGATTAGCTAAGGGTTTGTCGATTTGATTTATTATTTGAAAAAACCAGCTCTTTGTTTCATTTATTTTTTGTATCATTTTCTCAGTTTCAATTGCATTGAT
>NW_022941988.1:0-434 GCF_012274545.1 Fukomys damarensis | reverse complement strand
TATAGATCTTGAGTTTAGCATCAGGATTATCATGTGCATTGATGGTCACACACTGTCCCTGGGTTGTAAGAACTGTGGTGAAATAACTTGCCATGGGTTCTGCATTCACAAAGAGCCTGGCGCTGATTTTTTTCTAAGAGCAATCCCCAAAGTGTCATTCTTGGATGGGAGACTGCAAGGTATCCAGGAGAGTCTGAGTCTCTTGTAGGCTGCCTTTCAGCGCCGGTCACAAGTTTTGGTACACCAAATGCAACGGACATCTTCCACTTAAGTCTGGATCCTCCTGAGATAACTCCCCTGCCTCCACCATATTAGTTAAAATAAGCTGGATTAGCTGGGTAGCAAAGAATTGCAAAGTGTGAGTGAGTTACAACAACAAAGGCTTATTTCTTTCTCAGTTGACATCACATGCCCACCATGGCTTGGCTGAAGTT
>NW_022941987.1:0-774 GCF_012274545.1 Fukomys damarensis | reverse complement strand
AAAAAAAAAAGTAAAGGATTAGATGGCACATTTTATAGTGTGTGCATTTGAACACAGTTAAAAATTAAACTCAAAAAGCAGATAAATGAATCTATGGTGACAGAAGTGGTTGCAGAACTGACAAATAATTATGTTTCATGGGAAGGCCCAGATGACACAATATTTATCAGTCATGACAATCTAAAAAGTCAAGTGATGATTCTGCTCTGTGGGCTAGGACTGATGATGGAAGACACTATTATAGAACTTGGTTCATTGACAGCAACAGTCAATTGGACCCCAAAACAAGAAAGTCCAGGTGACAGTGCTTAACTTGCAGAAGCTGGGCAATGACAATGATAAAAATGGCTAGTGAGGTTAGGGTGGCAGCCATGAGGACCTGCTTACAGAGAATTATGGAGATTATAAATAGAGCAAAGTACTCTTGAGAACAAAACAGATGAGCAGTTGTCAAGGATACCACTCAGCTTGAATTGGCAGGAGAAATTAGGATGGGTGACTGGAAGGCAGAAGGCAGTAGCCCCAAGAAGTCATACTCCTTTCCCAGTGTCCAGACATGAGCCTGTTTTCAGACTTGTAATCCCAGGGCTAAAGAGGCGGCTGGAGCCCAAGCATAAGGGCAAGAATGTATAATAATGATTCCCTTAGTTCTTTCCCAAAGAGACCTATGGCCATTTGCCTGGGTGACTGTATGCTAGATACCCAGATGGATCAAGGACTTGGCTGCATGGCATGTGCTGACATCAGTGCTAGAGACTAGGGGGGCCCCTCCCT
>NW_022941986.1:0-240 GCF_012274545.1 Fukomys damarensis | reverse complement strand
GGTCTTGCCAACTTGTCCAGCCTGCCCCCAGTCTTGCAATCCTCCCACCTCAACTCCTGAGTAACTGACACGACAAGTGGGTACCACTGCACCAGCTCCCCTCAGTACTTCCTGCCAGACTAATCCCAATCACCTCTTCACCAGTTGCCTTGCCTCCATGTCTTACCATGCAAACAGCTATCAGAGATTTCTACCTGCATTCCAAGGAACTGTCAGTGTCACTCCCCCTTTAAAAATTTT
>NW_022941985.1:0-255 GCF_012274545.1 Fukomys damarensis | reverse complement strand
AGAAAAGTTTTTAGCAGATGTCCCAGCTCACTTTATGATGTTCATCATTCTCTTTATTCTGTTACAGTGATTGGATTATCCACATCTATTAGGGACAGAATCACTCTCTTTGGACAGAGGAAAATAAAGCTGCCTAGGCAGCATGGCATCTGACATGATATCTACATTTCACACTCATGTTTTTCTAATGACAATCTGATCACTTCAGTGTGTGTTCTGGAGCAGAGGGAATATATTTTACTTGAATTTAGAGAG
>NW_022941984.1:0-203 GCF_012274545.1 Fukomys damarensis | reverse complement strand
CTTGGACGGGCAGGGGAGGACACGAGGGGACCTGGTGCCTGGGCCTCGGCTTCCCCATCTACCTGGGGTGGGGGTGGGGACTCCAGCACTACACTGCCGAGGCGTGTGTGTGCCAGGCGCCGGGCCAAGATTCCGGGGCACATTTAGGATCACGGTCTTCTCTTGTATGACCCTGCACATCAAGTGATGCTGAAGGTGTAAGT
>NW_022941983.1:0-295 GCF_012274545.1 Fukomys damarensis | reverse complement strand
ATTTTTACATTTCTGTGGTATTGTATTATAATCAGTGCTATTTTTTATGACGAAAGGCCAGGTATAAGACTTTATGTATTTATTCTTGCATAGTGGCTGGTTAAAAAGTTCAAATTTATTATAATAAATACATCCCCATATAAGGCAGTTCTGATATATCATCTTGTTACATATGTGTGTTGGTCTAATGCAAGTGAACCATTCCCTTTTTAGTCTAGTCAATGACCATGGTTGGGATTGAGTGTCTGTTAAAATTATTGGGAATTTCCAATGTTCTACTCCTAAAGGTAAAATC
>NW_022941982.1:0-221 GCF_012274545.1 Fukomys damarensis | reverse complement strand
ACCATATTTTATGGTAATTACCCAAAAAGTCAAACACAAAGGTATGCAAGAGATTAACCGCACACTAGAGGGCCTGGATCCCAGCAGTTTCCCACACAAGTCCAGCTAAAGGCGTAGAGTCCAAGGCAGTGTCCTCCTCGAGTCCAGCCGGTGGCCCAGAGCCCTCGGCGATGTCTCCTGCTTGTCCGTATTGAGGGTCCGCACCTGGGAGGCCCAAAGGC
>NW_022941981.1:0-216 GCF_012274545.1 Fukomys damarensis | reverse complement strand
GTTTTGGAGTCTCGAATCATGTCTTTCATTTTGCTCACCATCTCTATGGTTATCTGGGAAATATTTTCTTTTTTGAGTTTTTCTAGAGCTTGATTGATCATGTTTTACTTCCTGTGCTGTGAGTTTTGAGTGTCCTGGAGGTTCACTATCTGATTTTTTATCCTCCTTTGCCCTACTGTTTGCCATTGGTGAACTGGAAGTCTGTTTTTGTGGCTT
>NW_022941980.1:0-284 GCF_012274545.1 Fukomys damarensis | reverse complement strand
GAGACACTTTGCCACACTAACAATACGGATTTTATTCTCTGACTCCGCGACACAGAAAAGTTCATGTAAGATATGTCATGCAATGATAAGCATTAGTATTCATTAGTATCCCACCTGCCGTTGAGATCGCAGTTGTCTTGCTAGATGAGAACACTTCCGGCTTAAAGACAGGGCGCCGGAACACGGAGAGACTGCGGCACCTAGACCGCTGGCGGAGGTGACATCCGGGCTGACCCCCAACAGAGGCTGTGGTGGGCGGCAGCCTCCTCTGCTTTCGATGCCAA
>NW_022941979.1:0-489 GCF_012274545.1 Fukomys damarensis | reverse complement strand
GCTTCTCCCTTCTCCCTGGTTCTGCCCTTTTCTCCCAAGCTGAAGACCAGCCTGTGCTCTTGCAGGCTGACTGGAGAGGAGGAAAGGAACACTTCAGTGACCATGAAAGCCTCTCCAGGGACTGGGCCGCTCCTTACCACACCCTTCTGCCTGACTCTGAGAGTTTCCTTGGCTGGTTAGGGAGGCGTGGCCTAGATGGGTGGAAGAAACTGAGTGGTGTCCTTTACTCTTCCCTAGTCCACAAATGCACATTTTACTTGTTCTCTTTAGACGCTAAGCTCCTTTGGTTTCTGTCCTTCCATTCCTTTTTACTTTGCCTCACTATATTCACAGCAGAGCTCCTGGGAACTCAATAGGGCACTGTTTTCTTCCTCAGTCAAAACTGAGGAGGACAAGCTCAGCAGATCACATACTTTGGCTCATAGTGCAGAGACTGTGGTCAGAAAGCTCTTCTGACTTTTTGCTGGATTGTGACTTTCCCCGCGGACA
>NW_022941978.1:0-298 GCF_012274545.1 Fukomys damarensis | reverse complement strand
CTCAAGGTGTGGTCAGCAATGCCGTCCAAATGCCATCACTCTGCCAGCTAGGAAGCAAGCACTGTTCTGAATACTTGTAGACCAACTGTGCTCTTGCCCCGATCCTCGGCGCCACCTTGTGGAAGTTTTAAGGATCGTTGGCATGGAAAAACGCTTTTTCCAAGGACAAGTGCCACAGAGGTCTGTGGAGTAGTGGTCAGCAAGTGGCAAGTGTATGCCCTCCTTGAAGCTGCTGCTCACGGCTACCATGAGGACCACTGTGATACACAGTGAATGCATCCTGGTCCCTATCTAGCCC
>NW_022941977.1:0-243 GCF_012274545.1 Fukomys damarensis | reverse complement strand
ATGGGGTGGATTTCCGAAAATTTCCTAGACTTAAGGGGGAATTTTCCCATGAGGAACCCGAATACAGATGCTAGAGAAGATCCAGCTTCTCATTCTCTTGTCATTTGAGCCTGGACTAGAGGGCAGGACTCTGATTGGTTGAGTTCTGAGAAAGGGAGCTGGTGCTTCTCCTCCAGTGTAGAGCTCTGTAAGCACTTCCCCAGGTCCGTGCCTGTGTGGGGTTGCCTTGGGAAACAGAGGTGG
>NW_022941976.1:0-334 GCF_012274545.1 Fukomys damarensis | reverse complement strand
TGGGCTCTCTTCCCACCATTCTCTCACTTTTCCTTCTTCCTTTTCACCACCTTCAACCCTCCCCCTACAGCCCCACTGAATTCTTTGATATATTCTCCCTTAATACCCCAGGCTCCCTCTTATCTGTACGTGTCAGTCTGTACTTGTACTTTCCCATTCCATTCCAAAACTCTGAGCCCCTTCGATCACTCGAATTTTAGAGTATCCATTCCCCAAGGCAGACTGGGAATTTAGTGACCTGAAACTGGAAACATGACCCTCGCAGATAATCCCAAGATACGTGGTCTCTCTACAGTCCTTCACTCAAGATTGAGTCCATAGTCTCAGTAAGATT
>NW_022941975.1:0-533 GCF_012274545.1 Fukomys damarensis | reverse complement strand
AGCCTCCCAGAGTGCCCAAGGTTACAGGTGTGGGCCACCATGCCGGGCTCTGTGAGGCTTTAGAACTAAGCAAACTGTCATGAAGGATCTAAGCATCAGTGTGAGGGAAAGATGATGAGTAGGGGGACCGGGGTGGCCCCACGGCCCCCACCATTCTGTCCTCACCCAGGTAGGAAATGCAAGAGGAAGAGAAGTGGGGGACTGAGAGGTCACCAGAAAGCGGCAGTGAGGTGGCCTGGGGTGGAGCGAGCTCAGAGACAGTTGATGGCTCTTTGTAACAGTGACCTTGCATTAGGGCTTTGCTCTTGGGACCCAGGCATGCTCCTCATGGGTGTCAGAGACCTGGACCCAAAGGAACCCTGGAAGGGTCTCCCTGCAGAGCTCTATCAGGGCCAGGTCTAGCTGTGTAGAGGCTACTCCTGCTTTCACACTGGAGGGCAGTGCCTTTTTTCCAGTTCAGACCAGAAATATGGGTCATGGGTTTTTAAAAACCATCAAAACCAGTGGAAGTCACAGCTCCTCCCTGGCTCACC
>NW_022941974.1:0-219 GCF_012274545.1 Fukomys damarensis | reverse complement strand
GGAAATTTACACTAGCTCTGTTCTACAGTAGCTGTCTGTTTCTCCCTTGAGGAGGATGCAGCCCATTTGCCATTTCCACTCCCGCTTTTCTCTTTAAGTCGAGGTTCACAGGCCTCGAGGTGAGACTTGCAGACTTCCAAAACGACATTCAAATCAGGGACTTGAGTGTCCTGGAGATAGTATAGAGGGCCCCTTAATACTCATATTTAGTGGAATTTG
>NW_022941973.1:0-228 GCF_012274545.1 Fukomys damarensis | reverse complement strand
AAGATCCCAATGATGAATGTAACTATACTGCATACCTAAAATGTACCAATAAACTCAATGAGAGAAAAAAAAGAAAAACTGCTTTGTCTCCAAATTAACATTAAGTTATTGTGTTTATTTCACTGTAAGTTTCCTTAAATGGCCACACATAGCTAGATGCTATTACATAAGAAAGATGTGCCATTTAGAAAAATAAAAACAGAATGGGGTACATACATATCTGTTCCT
>NW_022941972.1:0-1229 GCF_012274545.1 Fukomys damarensis | reverse complement strand
CGGTCAATTCCAGTGGTCCAGGTTTCTGAATGGTACCCAGATTTGGATGAAGTCATCTGTGGTGACAGCGCTAACTTCTTTTCATCTTCCAATATAACATTTGTATTTTAGTCATCACTGTATAAGCTTTGAATGCACTTTTATATTTAAAATCCAGAACTGGATATTTCCACAGAAGGGAGGGTGAAGAGATAGGAGAAGGAGACAGAAAGGGGAAGGGGAGGGAGGGAAAGAGAAGAGAAAGGGAAATGAAAGGGGAAAAGGAGGAGGAAGGACAGGAGAAGAACTGTTTAATCAATGGAAACCTTTTAAAGATTATATATTGTATTTCAGAGAGTAGAATTCATTGGAATACTTGCAGAAAATCAATGTTTTCCTTAATGATTTTGATTTTTGTACTGTATTAAAAATCAGCACATCATATTACAGTGATCCATGCACACCCGTCTTTATAAGAGCATCATTCGTAATAGTTAAATCTTGAAAGCAGCCTGTGTGCCCATTAACAGATGAAAAGCAAAAGAATATGGGGTATTTATACAGAACGGAGCCCTACCCTGCCTTAAAGAAGGATAAACTTGAGTCATTTGTAGGAAAGTGGATCTAATATTAAGTGAAATAAACCAAACACAGAAGCTTAGATATTTCCAGGTTTCTCTTGTAGGAGAAACCCCAAGCATACATAAAGAACAAAATAAAGGATAGACAATGGGAGGTAGGGAGACAGACTTTTTTCAAAGGGAGAGAGGATCAAAGGATGCAGGGAGGATCAGGGAGGGAGGGAAAGGGGTCCAAAAAGGAATTAAGGTATGCTGTGTACGTGCACCAGCTCCTCATGAGGAATGCAAACATTGTGTGCTAAGAATATGTTCTAATAGAAATAAAGTCATGGCCATCTGCACTGTCGTCCATACCATCGTCTAGGGATGCGGATGTAGATGCTTGTGCTTTACTTCGGTCCTGGGACCCAGTGAAGGATGCACAGTCCATGCCTACATTCTTTCATTTTGAAATCTTACGCCCTGGCGTTCCGGCACCATTTATTGAAAAGATTCTTTACCATGGCAGGAGGGTTTGACAGAGGCATGCTGTGCAATCCATGGCAACCAGAAGTGAAAAAAGGAGGAAGAGTCTGGAACGTGATTACAGGGGAAATGTCCAGCCCTCACCCCGGTGACCTCTCTCTCAGGAAGCCCCACCTCCTTTCAGCATATTGAGCTACTGAACTC
>NW_022941971.1:0-207 GCF_012274545.1 Fukomys damarensis | reverse complement strand
GTGCCAGAATGAGAAAGACTCAACAAGCTTCTGATGAGAAAGCAAACAAAGGGTAGGTAGAGGCAGTTTGGAGATTTTATTGTGCCTCGTGACTGAAGCCAGGCAGATTTCCTGGCTGCAGACTAGGGGCTATTCAATCTGATGTTAAAGATTTCCTGTGTAGGCAAAAGTTGTGACACCTCATTGATTGTCCTGATGGAAGGTAAC
>NW_022941970.1:0-587 GCF_012274545.1 Fukomys damarensis | reverse complement strand
AGGGATTGGCGTCTGTCTTCCCTTTCAACTCAGTATCACTGTGTCTGAGTTTAACCCACACAGATGGAACATCAGGACATCCACATATCTGCGTCAGCAGCATGGGCGCTGCAGTTGCAGCACTGTTAAAAATTTTCCCCAGTGTAATGAAATAGTTCTAACTGCAATCAGAAAACAAGGGAATTTGGGTGAAGGACACTTTCTCCTTCCAGACCTAGAAACGGTTTCAGTCCCGATTTTCATCAGTGGAATGCCCTTCAGCACACTGGATTCAGATGCTATGCTTTCCATAGTGTGGTTAAAGGGCATTTTTAGTTCATTTTGTGGTAAAAACGATGAAAGACATAGAAGTCACGCAAGTATTTAGACTTTTATTTTAGACTCTTTTGAAAAAGGCCACACTCAGGCTGCCTTGTCCCTCTAGAATCCCCTATAAACCTGAGATGGTGGGATTTAAATTAATTTTACTGAATCAGACAAAGAGATTTGTGGGAAAAAACAATTACTAGAATTAAAGCAAAGTTAGGAAAAAGAAATTGCAGGATTCCCTTGATTTATTTCTCAAATCCATAGTCAGTCCCACCTGC
>NW_022941969.1:0-1407 GCF_012274545.1 Fukomys damarensis | reverse complement strand
TTTTTTTTTTCTGTTTAGTAATTTCTTTAAAGGCAGCAAGTTTTCGTATTTAATTGAATGAACCTTCCACTGTACAGTCTCAAGAGATGACTTTCTATATTAGGCATTGTCTTTACATTGAAGGAGAAATTGTCTATTTCAGTGTCTTTTTATAAAGATTGACCAAAACAGGTGGTAAATAACTATGAATTTTTAAAATATCTGTCATGAAATACTGTAATGGGAACCTTTACTAATAAGAAAATGTCATCCCTTTGGATTATAGGAAGTTTCCTGTGTGTCATGTGTGATATGTGTGTACATATATGTATATAATTTGTTTTTAATGTAGGATAGTAAGGGTCTTGTCTTTCTCCTTTTAAGTTCAGGGAGGTTTGTCCTGGTCACTTATATATTATGACTGTAATACTTTATGAAGCTTTAGAAATCAAGTGATGTCTCATTAAACAATAAAATATAAACATGACATTATGTTATTTTAACATCTTCAAATCTGAGGATGTGTGTTACACACTTGAACATCAACACTAAATTGTGCCTTGTACATTTGCATTGGCTAAACATGCAAAAGATTAAGTTAGCTAGAATGAGATGGAGTCATTAAGTACAATAAAGTTCTACCTTGCAAATGGTATCTAATAACTCACATTTGAAGTATATTTGCACATTTTACATGTTATGCTATATGGTTGCCTTTGGGTTTTCTGTACAGATTGTTTTTGTTGATGTTTAAATGGAAATCACAGGCTTAAAGTATGAGTGAAGTGAATTGGTGTAACCAACTGTTGCTATATTCTGTATATGCTTCTTTATTTTGGGTCCTTCTATTTAGGAGAAAATATCTAAATTGATTAACTACAAAGATATAATTTAATATTAGTAAGAGTATATATACAAAAGTTCTGTTTTAAAGTTTTTTTGTGAGGTTTGGAAATTAACAACAGACCAACACTGAATTCTTTATGGATAAGATGATTTATATACCTTTATGAAGCTTTATCTGTTGTACAGTATTGCAGTTTAGGAGAAGTAAATAAAATTATATGTAATTGAAAGCCAAAATCTTTTGTGAATCCAAAATTTGAGGACGTATTCTAATTATTACTTATTTAATACATGACCAGATAGTGTGGAAGCACAGTATCAATGATAAGTGGATACTTTATCACACTTATTTCTTAACATGTGCTTTTGAGAGCTGTGCCACTAACCATATCACTTTTAGGTATAGCTTTACTTTCTAAGTTTCTAAAATTATGCAACCTAATAATTTTAGACTTGCTATAGAATGGTAGAAACTCAGAGGACCTGAATGAATGTGCTTTCTGTGGCTCTTAACCATTACAGAGTTTTAGGTAGATACATATTTTTTATTTATTTTGCTGGTACATTTTAGATATATATATA